>NC_077232.1:243367779-243597779 GCF_027887165.1 Monodelphis domestica
GCTTCTCCTATTCCCTCAGGCAACCACAATTTAGATGATGGGTCATCAACATCTCAGATGTGTTTATTGACCAAAGTTGTTCCTAAAATCTGGCATTTCCAATTAAATGAAATAAACTACAAATGGTCTGATTCACCCAAATATAGCAGGGCTATGACCTCTCTAATTTTGCATAAATTATCTCTATGAATTCAATCTAAATTTTATATGACTTTAAAGCCACAATGTCCCACTGTTAACTCAAACTGAGCTAAATTTTTCCTATGTATTTCATAAAACTTTTTTCTAGCCACATCTCCTTTATTTTGTAATTGATCAGTCTTACATTTATCCCTTTTTAAAATTTCATCCATCTAGACAAAAGAACATGGGGAAAGGAATAGATAAAATACTCATAAAATTTGTCAATGGAATGAACTTTGAATTTATAGTTAAGAATTCCAAGATAAATTGAAGAAGAAAAATGCTTTTGACAAAATGTAAAAGCAAAAACTTGTGTTCTAAAAATTCATTTCTTGATGACAAGATAGGTGAGACAGGTGCATATAGTAGCTCAGAATTAAAAAGGATCTGGAGCCTTTACTGCACTATAAATTGAACTAAAATGTGAAGTACCATGTGACAGATAAATAACAAAAAAGATGATATTAAGGGTTGCATTAAGAGAGACAGTGTCTGGAATCAGACTGGTGACAAGAGTACTATATCTAGTTTTACTTACCTAGCTTCTGGAGTATACAACTCAATTTCATTCATTTTATTCTTTAAAATTTGATTGGAAAAATACAGCACTCCCAGAAGAGTTAAAAAAGAATGATGGAAAATATTCTAAACTCTGCCATACAGGAATGAGGCCTGGGAGAAGTAGAGATGTTGAATATGTGAAAAAAAAATAGCTAGCATAAGGGTAGAGTTGAAAACTATCTTGAAGGAGTTGACTAGGTGATAAATACATTAAACCCATTCTGCCTGGCTAAAGAAGACAACCACCAGTAGCAAGAACTAGATGTGGCATCTAAAATTGAATCCACAAAATGTATCCTCAAATTAAATCCACAAATCCACAAAATCCTCAAGTAATCCACAAATGGTCTGATCCATCTAGAATATACCACCATTATCACCTCTTTCTATCTCTTTAATTTCTCTCAATAAATGCAACCTAAATTAAATTATGAAATTTGAGCCATGATGTCATACAATATGTTAGCTGTAGAATTTAAATTAATGTCCAATACTTCAAGTATTACTTTATAAAGTTTATAATTTGACAAAACAGAACCACATGACCAAGTTTTCTACCTGCTCAAAAATCCCAGCTCTACCAAAGCCACCACAGGAAGGAAAGAGATCCAGAGAAAGAACTCTACCCATCTACATCACAGGAAGCCAGCAGGATGCTGTGAATTGTAGTTTTGCTGGGGATCATAGTTTTTAGGGTAACAGATTCAAATTACACATAATTCAAACTAGATTTGAAATCTACTCTTTTTTTTGCTAGTTATACTTACTTCATCTGGTAATTGTTGAATCCTACATTTATTGCTATGAAATTTAATTAATTTAGATAAAAGAATTAATTGAATAACAAAGAATTAAGATAAAATAGAGATCAGTTTATAGAGAAAAAATAAATATATAAGGTTTGTTCTTTGTTAAATGTCCAACTATCATGTTAAAGAATAGGGAATAACTGCCTCATTTAGCAGAATTAATTTATTAATAACAGTAATTGTCTATTCATCATCTTTATCACCATCATTATTATTATTACAATTACAAAAACAATAGTAATGTATATATAGCACTCTAAGGTTTGCAAAAGGCAATATAAAAATTACTCTATACATCACTCATGTCCTACAAGGGTTTTTGGAAGTATAATGGGTAACATGTTGGAAGTCAGGAATATCTGATTTCAAATCTCTTATGGAACTCTTCCTATTTATCTGACCCTAGGAAAATAACTTGTCAGTCAGACAATAAACATTTATTAAGCACCTACTCTATGCTAGGCACTGTGCTAAATATTGGAGTTCAAAGAATGGCAAAAGTCAATCTCTGATCTCACTGCAAATAACTATTTACAAACAAGCTATATGCAAAACAAATTAGAGATAACATCAAAAGAAAGCACTTGAATGAAGGGGGATTGGGAAAGGTTTTCTATAGAAGGCAAAATCTTTGATTTGAAGGAAGCCAAGATGAGGACATGGGAAAGGAAAAAATTTTAGACATGAGAGACAGCCAATGAAAATATCTTGACTTGGGAGATAGATTGTCATGTTCAAGGTGCTTGTCTAATATCATAGAATTAATAAATATCTGATATAAGGATCAAACTTATGCACTGCTTTCATTAACCCTTACACTTTATCATCTGTACCATGATGCCTTCCTTTTGGTCCAGGGCTGGTTTATTGACATTACCTTGAAAACTAATGCCCATTTTGAACTTTCAAGTTGTACTTACAGTCATAAAGAAATTGCTTCCTCCATCTCCAACCCACCTGCACCCTTTTTGTAGTCTGAAAATGATTTCCTGTTCTCAGACATTCCAATTAGAGTTTCCCAGTGGTCCTGAGAATCAAATATAGTGTGCACTCTTTATTTTTAATGTACTTTTATAATCAAGGGACTTCCCATTGAACTACTTCTAACTTGGATTAACTGAATTCATCCAAACTCTTTTATAGGTGAAAAAAGAAAGAAGTGAAATAAAAAGCTATAAAATCATTATTTCTAAAAGAAATTAGAGCACAAACTCTTTTTAGACATTTAAACCATAAAGTTAATAAGACACTGTTAGATCCAATTAAACCCTGTGGTCCCCTCTTCCCCATTCCATTAAAAAAAAGTCTCACTGTGCAAGATCTAAATTACAACCATCTTTTAAAATTTTCTTTAGCTGGACCACTTTTGTTCTTACTTTGTTTATAATAGGTATCTCATGATCCACATTCTTCAGGTAGTTGAAACCCCATTGTTCTCACTTCTCTTTTAGGAGTGAGGAGTTGAGGAGAGGATATTTTTTTTCTTTTTGGTTAATTCAATTATTAAGGATCTTGAAGGAGAATTTGTTAGCCATTGACACGGGCATCTTGCTTTCTGGAGTGCTTTCTGCAGCGATTTGAACTATCAGAAACTCTTATCTAAAAAGTAATATGTAAGGTATAAAAAAGCTAATCTCCAGGATATTTCAGTGATGTATTTGTTCCTTCCAGATCTAATATTAAAATATCAGCAAATACAATTTTTTCTTTCTTTTAAGATGTACTAATTTTGTCAGAGGTTCATGAAATAGATTCTATGAGTGATTTATGAGCCATAGTTCCATTTCTCATTTCATAGTGCCATCGTAATGAAAGAACATAAAATTTTAAAATGTAGAACAAGGTAATTATTGATTTCCATCATCATCAGTTGGTCCTTAAACTTGTTTGACACACTTTAGAATGGCATTTTATTCCACCATGTTAACAATTTTATCATGTAAAGGTTTAGGTGATTGAGAAATACTTCCATTCACTTTAATGAGTCGTTTTTTTCCTCCCTCAATTCAGATTATAGGACAGGATTCCTTATCAACTACAACAAAAAAAGATGGAGAAAACCCCATGAAGGTGAGAGAGTATCTCTATTAATAATTGACATTTCACCCCATCACCTTATTGGGATTACCAGAAAATTCTTCATTAGAACCCATTTACTAAAGACTACATAAAAATGATTGACAACTGATTATTATTAGGTAGGGACTTATCACAGGAACATAATCAAGCAGGCAAGCAAGTTTTGAGTAATCACCTATGCTTCAGGCACTACACTAACAACTGGAAATACAAAGGCAAAAATAATAATAATAAGTGAAAGTATTCTTCTCAAGACCTGATATTCTTTAGCAATAAGACTCTATTATTTTTAGATTTTTCTACTTTGGTCTTGTATTACATTGTTTTCTCTTCCCTGCATTTTCATTAAGGGAGGTGAATGGGTTTTTCTCTCTTCCTACTTTCCTCAAATTAACAATAAAAGCTTAAATCAGAAGTTCCTTGCAGTTGGAGACATATACTTGCCTGGACAATTTTGAGATATTTCTTCAACTCAATGGTTGTATTTTTTTTCTGCTTTTAATTTTAATAAACATAGGTGAGAAACTAGCAATCCTGGAAAATGGATGATTCTAGTCTTGGTAATTACATTGTTGTTCAAGAGTTCCTGGGTGAGGGCTTCAGGCATCAGTCAACAAAGAAATTAGCATACCATTTCGTTGAATTGATATGAGTCATATAATACTATATTCTCCAAAGAATTGAGGTTCAGGATCAACTCAATTACAAAGACAAACACAAGTAACAAGAAACAGGGTTATGGTTCCTACCCCAAGTCTTCTGATTCCAAATCCAGCAGTCCTTACACTACAACACATTACCTATTTAATAAATAATAAACATGTATAGCCAATGCTGAAGAGTTATTTTCCTAACAAAGATGTAGTAACTTTTGTTAAGCCAGAGAAAAACATTTTGCTGTGGTGAATAAAGGATTGCATTTAATTTCTTAACATATCAGGCACAGTAATAGAAAAGCATATATTTCCTACTAAATTTCTTGTTACGCTACCTAATGATTGGTTTGTTAGAATAACCAAGCCACCATCTAATTTCTTTCAGAAAGCAATTTCTAAACCTTCAATTCTACATTCATATATTTTCTAACAACAAATATGATCTGTTTAAAATTTAAAAGCAAACTTCAACTAGATTAGGAAGTTAAAATTGGAAGGAACTATCTGAAAATGAAAAAAGGTGGGTATTTTTGTGAAAAGGAGTTGCCTTTAAAATACATCAAGGTAAATTGATGGCACTTTATTTTTTATTATTTCACTCTTACCATTTTATAAGAAGGAATTCAGATATAAGGAGTTCTAGGGAAAATGTCCAACGTTTTGCAAACTCTTGCTTAGTTGCATAAAATGACCATCTTTAGTAATTGAATTGCAAGTGTTTAGAGGATCATTCATCTTCTGTAGACCCACTAGGGGAAAAAACCTTTTATTTACTTCTAGAAGCAGATAGGACAATAGAGATATGTGAAGTTCATCCTATTTTTACAAGATTTTGACCCGCTCCAGATTTCTATAATTTGAAACTTACTTATTCTACATATTTGACTATTATAAGGACTGCACTGAGGATATGTCAGAAATTCTCTTTTAAAATATCCAGAGGCGAATATTACATCCTGGTTATTGTGGGAAACAATTTTGTTAATCAGTCAACAAACACTTATTAGGAACTTACTATGTTCTATGAACTGAGCTTAGCTCTAGAAGAGAAGTGAAACCAGTACCAGCTCTCCAGGAAATCACTTTCTAATGGAAGAAATAACAGGCATATAACTATATACAAACAAGAAATGTGTGATCAATTAAAGAGAATTATCAGACAGAAGGAAGTTACAATAAGAGAGATTAAGAACAGTCTCCCTGAATTTGAATGAAGATGAACACATACTAGATTTCACTTTCTTTCATCTTTTTTTTCTTTTTTATTTGAGATTTCTTCCACAAAATGACCAATATGGAAAAATGTTTTATGGATCCACACATGTAAAATCTATATTAGATTGCTTATGGTCTCAGGGAGGGAGTAAGAATGGAAGAGCTGGAGAATAGGTGGAATTAAAGTGAGGAAGAGAACTTAGAACTCACTTTTAAATGAGCATTAAAATTGTTTTTACATGTATTTGCAGAAAAATAAAATACCATTATGAAAAATAACAAAAAACTCTCAAAAAAGTACAGCCTCCATCTTCTGACATCTGGGTTCACAAAAATCTAGTGAAGAGAATATCAAGGAGAAGAGGTGATGGCTTCCGAGTGGTCAAAAAAGATGAAGGTTGAGAAAATGTCATTAGATTTGGTGCTTAAAAAATCCTTGTTAATTCTGGAGAGTGTATTTTTAATTAAATGATGAGATTAGAAGTCAGGCTAGTGATATAAGATGTTAGTGAGAGGAAAGGAGATAGAGGCAAAAATTGTAAACAGCTTTCTCAAGGAGTTTATTAATAGCTAATAATAGAGTTTAAAAAGAAAAGGAAGAAGATGATAACTAACATGTGTGGCTGAATCAAGCCTTATTGGTTTGAGTTTGTTTTGTTTTGTTTTTAGAGGAGGCATGGAAATATTTGTCAGAGTGGGAATGATAGAAGGGGCAAACTGCTGAAGAACATAGGATGAGATGTTTTCTTGTCTGCCTGGAGAAAGGTAAATTTTGGCAAAGAGAAGGGCAACCTCTTCATGAGAAAGTGGTAAAGGAGATAGTGGAGAGAGGCATTTGAGAAATAATGGTATAACTATTTTCCAACTTTGCTATTGAAATCTAAAGGACATTATTAGTCTGTATTTATAATTTTGATAAGTTATACAGAATAGAGATGCTCTCAAATATAATTCTGGACATCTAACTTCATCTTTCTAGTTCTTCAATGCATGCCAAATTATTGGAAATTTTTGAGACATATTAAATAATATTTATTCTGCCACTTAAGGATAACCCTTTTTTAATGGGAATGCAAAAAATGCTGCACAATTATTATAAACAAACCTGTTAGTTAGCCATGCTATTGCTGACATGTTATTTTTATTATTGTTGTTATTGCTATTATTTATTTTTAAATTAACTTCTAGTGACCTCTGCTAATTTATGAGTCAGGATACATGGGAAACTAGAGAGGAAAATTACTGAGAATATAAAATTCTTTATTATTTTTAAAATAGTAAAAATAACAATATTCATTTGGAAAAAATATTGAAAAATGTCAAAGGAAATAGTGAAATAAATAGCTAAGAGGGGAGATATAATAGTACCAGGTTCAAACTATATTATAAGCTAATAACAATCAAAAATTATCTAGTACTAGCTAAGAAATAGAAAAGTAAGTAGATCAGTAGAGATGACTAGAGAGAAAACAAACAGTAATAAAAGACTATAGTGACCTTTTATTTGACAAAGGTAAACTTCCAAGTTTTTGAATAAGAATTAACTATTTGATAAGACTTATTAGCAAAACTGGAAGCAGTTTGGCAGAAACTAGATATAGACTAATATTTTACATCATTTGAAAAAGTGGAATATAAATGGATATGTGACCTAGATATAGAGATATTATAAACAAATTAGAAAAATTGGGAACATATTATATATTACATTAATGGATAATAGAATTTATGAATTAATAAGAGATAGTCATGAAATATTAAAAGGGTAGTTTTGAATGTAATGAATTGAAGTTTTGTACAAAATTAATATATTCAAAATGAGAAGGAAAAGAATAAGTTTGGAAACTTTTGTGGGCAATCTTGTATAGAGGTCTAATATCTAAAATATAGACACAACTTCCAGATATATAAGAGGTTGAGCCATTCTCCATTTGATAAAGAGTCAAAAGATATGAATCGATAGTTTTGGGATTAAGAATTCAAATATATAATCATATCTATGTAAAAAATTGCAATAAATATTTAGTGATTAGTGAAAAGAAAATAAAAACAGCTCTAAGATATGTCACAACTATCACACCTATCAGATAAGCTAAAATGATAAAATGACAAATGTTAGAAGGTATGTGGAGAAATAGGGACACCACTACTTTGTTGGTGGAACTGTGAACTGATCCAACAAGTTTGGAGAGCAATTTAGAATTATACTCAGACTTATAAAACCTTTAACCCAATAATACTATATCAGTTTTATTTTCTAAAGTGATCAATGGATAAAAGGATGGAGGGGGTCCTGTTCTTAAATATTTATAGCAGCTCTTTTTTGGTAGTGGCAAAAAACAAGAAACTGAAGGGATGTACCTCAATTAAGAAGTGATTGGAAAAGCTGTGATTATGACTATAATAGAATACTATTGTGAAATAAGAAATGACAAACATGATGATCACAAAAAAAAAAAAAACTAGAAAGTCTTTTTGGAAGTGATACAACAGAAATGAGCAGAACCAGCAGATCATTGTACATAGTAACAACAGTAACACATGATGATGTACTATGAATAACAATTCAAGAATCCAGGACAACTCCAAGGGTCTCATGATAAAAAAGAATATCCACCATTGTAGAAGGAACAGAACAAGTCCAAGTGCATATTGAAATATGCCATTGTTCACTTTATTTCCTTCATAATTTTTTCTCTAGCGTAAGCAACATGTGTTTTCTTTCCACAACCTGACAAACAAGGAAATACACTGTATATGAAAATATATGTACAATCTATATCATATTACCTGCCATCCTGAGGAAGAGGGGGGAGCGTTGGAAAAAGGGAACAAAGTAATGAGACAGATTTTTGGACATAGCTGATGTGAGAATTTGTTTCTCTTGGATAAGCATGTTTATTATAATTTATTAGATGTTTATAATAAATCATATATAATGTTGTTAATTTTACAAAATGTTACTTGTAACAATAAAATTTAATATATGTTTTCAAAACTATATAGCTAACTGGAGTATGATCTGCACTGGAGGAGGGAAAATCCTCACAAATTGATATATTATGCATCATTTTTATATTCAAGATATATTTAGCTTCATTTTCATATATTACTGTATATTTCCTCACATTAGGGTGACAAAAGATTTGTTCTATTTGGTACAGTTACAGTAGTCAGAAAGTCAATAATGATTTCTGAAGTGACTATATGATGCATCATGAGAAGAAGCAATGTATAATAAATAGAAAACTGATCTCAAGAGTCAAGATGACTTAAGTTCAAATCCTGCCTCTGATAGATACTAACAGTATTATACTGAGGAATTTTCTTTTTCTTTCTGTGCCTCTGGCAACTTTCTAAAACTACATGTTGCAGACTAATTGCTTATGTCCATTGGTAGAAGGAGCTAGGAGTTATCTCCACTAATGAAGTCACAGATCCCTTTTAAAACTCACAAACATTTTGATTAATAACACATAATAAATATATTAGGATTCTTTGAGGTAATAGTTTACTATAGTGCAATTTATAATATTTATGAGAAGCAGAATGCTGCAGTACATAAAGTACTAGACTTAGATTGAAGACAGAGTGCTAAATCAAAAGTTAGGAAGAGCTAGATTTTAATCCTGTCAGTGATACCTATTATCATTGGGATCCACATTGGGGGAGAAAATTGCTAGGCTGATGAAATCATAAGAGCTTGATATTTGAGGAAATATATATTTAAATTATAGCCAATGCAGCCACTGAGATTACCCCCATAACTCACACTGGAGTACCTGAACAAATCTATCCATGGTTTATACCTTGTGGGATACTCATCCATTTAAATTGTGATTTTTGTAACCTTATGATATATACTAGTCACCTGGAGGATATCATAATTTCAAGACACAGACTCAATGAAATAACATAAGAAATGTTGATAGAATAGCTTCCTCCCCCCTCCATTATTCCAAAAATTCTCCCCCAAAGACAAAAACTAAAAGGAGGAAATGTAGATTGCAATAGGGAGGATGTTTGAAGGACGTACGTGTAATGAGACAAAACAACCCCCATACACACACACACACACACACACACACACATAATAACCTGATCAATGTCTTCTAGTGATCTTATCACAATGCTTCTTCTAGATTAGCTCCCCAGCGGTTTCCCATGGCATACAGTTTCTTCTAAACATGCAGTTTTTCTTGGGAATTATTCCCTGATAATGCCATATGACAGATGTATGGCTCTTATTGCTTCTGCCATTGCTTCTGGTCACTGCCAGCCATGGTTCTAATGGTCACACATTTCTCCGGCTGCTTTCTGCCTCTATCTTTTGGTTTTAGCTAAAAGTCTTAGCTGAGAGACTATCTAATTCACATAGGTAGATGAATAGGTTCTACCATGCATTTGTTTAATTCAAAACCTTAGGGTTTTCTCTGCTACAGAAATTGGGGAATTGATACTATTACATATTCAGTCACTGATTAAACTACAAAGAAAATGAATAAATTCTTTTTCTTCCCATTGCCTCCAAAAGGTGGTCAGTCTATTTTTGTCTTTTGGCTAAAATGAATCTTTCTTCTATAGAAAGAGAAGTGACCACCACTAGCACTACTGCCTCCCCACAGAGAACCCCCTGGGTCTCACTCTGCATCACTTCCTGGAGGTTGTTCCAGTCTCCATGGAACTTCTCCACTTTATTATTCCTTTGAGCACAATAGTATTCCATCACCAACATATACCACAGTTTGTTCAGCCATTCCCCAATTGATGGGCATCCTCTCGTTTTCCAGTTTTGGGCCACCACAAAGAGCGCAGCTATGAATATTTTTGTACAAGTCTTTCTGTCCATTATCTCTTTGGGGTACAGACCCAGCAGTGCTATGGCTGGGTCAAAGGGTAGATATTCTTTTAGCACCCTTTGGGCATAGTTCCAAATTGCCCTCCAGAATGGTTGGATCAGTTCACAACTCCACCAGCAATGAATTAATGTCCCTACTTTGCCACATCCCCTCCAGCATTCATTACTTTCCATAGCAGTCATGTTAGCCAATCTGCTAGGTGTGAGGTGATACCTCAGAGTTGTTTTGATTTGCATCTCTCTGATTATAAGAGATGTAGAGCACTTCTTCATGTGCTTGTTAATAGTTTTGATTTCTTTATCTGAGAACTGCCTATCCATTTCCCTTGCCCATTTATCAATTGGAGAATGGCTTGATTTTTTGTACAATTGATTTAGCTCATTATAAATATGAGTGATTAAACCTTTCTCAGAGGTTTCTATGAAGATTTTTTCCCAGTGTGTTGTTTTCCTTCTGATTTTAGTTACATTGGTTTTGTTTGTACAAAAGCTTTTTAGTTTGATGTAGTCAAAATTATTTATTTTACATTTTGTGATTCTTTCTATATCTTGCTTGGTTTTAAAGCCTTTCCCCTCCCAAAGGTCTGACATGTATACTATTCTGTGTTTGCCCAATTTACTTATGGTTTCCTTCTTTATGTTTAAGTCACTCACCCATTTTGAATTTATCTCGGTGTAGGGTGTGAGGTGTTGATCTATTCCTAGTCTCTCCCACACTGTCTTCCAATTTTCCCAGCAGTTTTTATCGAATAGTGGATTTTTGTCCCAAAAGCTGGGATCTTTGGGTTTATCGTATACTGTCTTGCTGAGGTCGCTTTCCCCCAGTCTATTCCACTGATCTTTCTTTCTGTTTCTTAGCCAGTACCAAATTGTTTTGATGACTGCTGCTTTGTAATATAGTTTTAGGTCAGGGACTGCAAGGCCCCCATCATATGTGTTTTTTTTCATTATTTCCCTGGATATCCTTGATCTTTTGTTCTTCCAAATGAACTTTGTTATGGTTTTTTCTAAATCAGTGAAGAAGTATTTTGGTAGTTCAATGGGTATGGCACTATATAGATAAATAAGTTTCGGTAGGGTGGTCATTTTTATTATATTGGCTCGTCCTATCCATGAGCAGTTAATGTTTTTCCATTTGTTCAAGTCTAGTTTTAGTTGTGTGGCGAGTGTTTTGTAGTTATGTTCATATAGTTCCTGTGTTTGTCTCAGGAGATAGATTCCTAGGTATTTTATTTTGTCTAAGGTGATTTTGAATGGGATTTCTCTTTCTAGTTCTTGCTGCTGAGCTGTGTTGGAGATATATAGAAAAGTTGATGATTTATGTGGGTTTATTTTGTATCCTGCAACTTTGCTAAAGTTGTTGATTATTTCAATTAGCTTTTTGGTTGAATCTCTAGGATTCTTTAAGTAGACCATCATGTCATCCACAAAGAGTGATAACTTGGTCTCCTCCTTGCCTATTTTGATGCCTTCAATTCCTTTATCTTCTCTCATTGCTACTGCTAGTGTTTCTAGTACAATGTCAAATAGTAGAGGTGATAATGGGCATCCTTGTTTCACTCCTGATCTTATTGGGAATGCATCTAGTTTATCCCCATTACAGATGATATTAGCTGTTGGTTTTAGATATATACTGTTTATTATTTTTAGGAATGACCCTTCTATTCCTATGCTTTATAGTGTTTTTAATAGGAATGGGTGTTGTATTTTATCAAAGGCTTTTTCTGCATCTATTGAGATAATCATGTGGTTCTTGCTAGTTTGCTTGTTGATGTGGTCAATTATGTGGATGGTTTTCCTAATGTTGAACCAGCCCTGCATCCCTGGTATGAATCCTACTTGATCATGGTGAATGATCCTTCTGATCACTTGCTGGAGTCTTTTTGCTAGTATCCTATTTAAGATTTTTGCATCTATATTCATTAGGGAGATTGGCCTATAGTTTTCTTTCTCTGTTTTTGACCTGCCTGGTTTTGGAATCAGTACCATGTTTGTGTCGTAAAAGGAGTTTGGTAGAACTCCCTCTTTGCTTATTATATCAAATAGTTTGTATAGTATTGGGATTAACTGTTCTCTGAATGTTTGATAGAATTCACAGGTGAATCCATTAGGCCCTGGGGATTTTTTCTTAGGAAGTTCGTTGATGGCTTGTTGGATTTCAATTTCTGATATGGGATTATTTAAGGATTCTATTTCCTCTTCTGTTAGTCTAGGCAGTTTGTATTTTTGTATATATTCATCCATTTCTCCTAAATTGGTGTATTTATTGCCATATAATTGGGCAAAGTAATTTCTAATGATTGCCTTAATTTCATCTTCATTGGAGGTGCTGTCCCCCTTTTCATCTTTAATGCTGTGAATTTGCTTTTCTTCCTTCCTTTTTTTAATTAGATTGACCAGTACTTTGTCTATTTTGTTTGTTTTTTCAAAGTACCAGCTTCTTGTCTTATTTATTAAATCAATAGTTCTATCACTTTCGATTTTATTAATTTCTCCCTTAATTTTTAGGATTTCTAATTTGGTTTTCTGCTGGGGGGTTTTAATTTGATTGCTTTCCAGTTTTTTCAATTGCATTTCCAATTGATTGATCTCTGCTCTCCCTTGTTTGTTAATATAAGCATTCAGGGATATGAATTTACCTCTGATTACCGCTTTGGCTGCATCCCAAAAGGTTTGAAAGGATGTTTCGCCATTGTCATTTTCCTCGATGAAATTATTAATTGTTTCTATGATTTCTTCTTTAACTAAACGGTTTTGGAGTATCATATTGTTTAATTTCCAATTGGTTTTAGATTTGGTTTTCCATGTACCATTACTAATCATTATTTTTATTGCCTTGTGATCTGAGAAGGCTGCATTCATTATTTCTGCTTTTTTGCATTTGTGTGCTATGTTTCTGTGACCTAATGTATGGTCAATTTTTGTGAATGTGCCATGTGGTCCTGAGAAGAAGGTGTATTCCTTTTTATCCCTATTTATTTTTCTCCATATGTCTATTAATTCTAATTTTTCTAAGATTTCATTCACTTCTTTTACCTCTTTCTTATTTATTTTTTGATTTGATTTATCTAAATTTGACAATAGTTGGTTTAAGTCTCCCACTAGTATGGTTTTATTGTCTATTTCTTCCTTCAATTCTCCTAGTTTCTCCATTAGAAATTTGGGTGCTATATTATTAGGTGCATACATGTTGATTAATGATATTTCCTCATTGTCTAGAGTTCCTTTTAACAAAATATAATTACCTTCCCTATCCCTTTTGATCAGGTCTATTTTTGCATTGGCTTTATCAGATATCATGATTACCACTCCTGCCTTCTTTCTATCAGTTGAGGCCCAGAAGGTCTTACTCCATCCTTTAATTCTGACCTTGTGGGTGTCAACCCGCCTCACGTGTGTTTCTTGAAGACAACATATGGTAGGGTTTTGGATTCTAATCCATTCTGCTATTCATCTACGTTTTATGGATGAGTTCATCCCATTCACGTTCAAAGTTATGATTGTCATTTGTGGACTCCCTGGCATTTTGATTGCCTTCCCTAATTCTAACCTTTTCTTCTTCGGCTCTACCTTTTAGTCCAGTGATTTACTTTGAAACAGTCCCCCTTGTCCCCTCCCTTGATGTTTCCCTTTTTAGTCCCTCCCTTTTTGTTCCCTCCCCCTCCCCCCTCTCTTTCCCTCCCTTTTTGTTCTCCCTCTCCCCCTCCCCCCCTTGGTTTTCCCTTCTCCTTACCCTTGTTGGGTAAGATAGAATTCAAGATCCCAATGGATCTGGATGTTTTTCCCTCTCAGACTTGATTTCCCTGAGATTGAGGTTTAAGTAACCCCCCCCCCTCTCTTCCTCTCCTTCTTATAGGAGTTTTTTTCCTTCCCCTTCCCATGTGAATCTTTGTGTGAGAACGCTTATTCTATTTGGTCTTTCTTTACCCCCTATTTATACATTACATTTTCCCCACATATTAGTATACATAGATTGATATAAATGTAGTCCTTATAGAAGAGAGTTTGAGTAAAAGAAGAAGATAACATTTTTCCCCTTTCCTTAATATTTACCTTTTCAGGTATTCCTTGCTCTTTGATTTTCGGTATCAAACTTTCCACAGAGCTCTGGTCTTTTCTTTGCAAAAAGTTGGAAGTCTTCTATTTTGTTGAATGCCCATACTTTCCCTTGGAAGTATATAGTCAGTTTTGCTGGGTAGCTGATTCTTGGTTGGAGACCCAGCTCTCTTGCCTTTCTGAAGATCATGTTCCATGCCTTATGATCATTCAGAGTAGAACTTGCAAGGTCTTGTGTGACCCTGATTGGCATTCCTTTATATCTAAATTGTCTTTTTCTGGCTTCCTGTAGGATTTTTTCTTTTGTTTGATAGCTTTGGAATTTGGCAATTACATTCCTGGGAGTTGTCTTTTGGGGGTTTAGTGTAGAAGGTGTTCTGTGAGCTCTGTCAGTGGCTGTATTGCCCCCTTGTTCTAGGATCTCTGGGCAATTTTCTTTGATTATATCTTGTATCACCATGTCCAGTTTGGCGTTTATTTCTGGATTTTCTGGTAGTCCAATTATTCTTAAATTATCCCTTCTCCCTCTATTTCCCAGATCTATCACCTTGTCGGTGAGATATTTTATGTTCTCTTCTAATTTCTTGGTGTTTTGGCTTTGCTTTATTAGTTCTTGCTTTAAAGCCTGGTTTTCTTTTACAGTTTGGTCAAACTGGTTTTGTAGATGCGTGAATTTCTTTTGCATTATTTCCAACTTTTCCTCCCAGAAGGCTTCCATCTTTTTGGTCATTTCTGATTCAAATTCTTCATGGGTTTGTGGAGAGTTTCCATTTCCTTTGGAAGATTTTGGAATATTTTCTTGTATATCTTCTTCTATCTGCTCTGTATTTTGTATTTTGGCTCCATTGAATGTGTCCAAAGTCGCCCCTTTCTTCTTATTTTTCTTGGTATTTTGCGGCTTCTGTGCTTCTGTGGAGTTTGCCATCTCTGAATGTGGAGGATTAGCTTTTCTTATCTCTGTCTGGTGATCAGAGGTTTTAGTCCTGGGCAGATTGTGGGTTCTATGAGCTTTCCCTGGTTTAAACTGAATATGCCTCACTGGAACTGGAATGGAAGGGTCGGACCCCGTTGCTTTCAGGAAGTTGCCTTCAGAATCGCTGGCCGTGAGGCTGTTTCGTGGGCCTGCGGGGGGATGGGCTGCAGCTTCCCCAAGCTCCGAGGGCAGGGACTTTCACTGAGACTTGGATAGCAGGATCCAGCCCGTGAGGCTGTCTTGCTCCAGGCAGTCACTTTCACTGGGACTCTGATAGAAGGCCCTGAGGGTTGTTGTTCCGAGGACCCTGCTCTCTGAGCCAGGCCGGGCTGCGGCTTCCCAGAGCCTTGGACTCTGAGCTCCTACCCCTTAGGTCCAAGTGATCTCGGGTTCTGGCTTTTGAGGGGAGCCGTACATTTTGATCTGGGTCCAGGTCCAGGAGGAGGGTTCCCAGGGTCTTTGCTGTTGATCGTTTTGAATTTCGGCGCCTTAGGAGCTTATAGTTTGAGATCGGTCGGGAAGGGTTTTCCAGAGATCTGAACTTTAGCTTTCTCTAAGCCGCCATCTTAACCGGAAGTCAGTTTCCTTCTTTATATTCAAGTCATTCATAGTTTGTAGGGTGTGAGATGTTGATCCAAATCTAATTTCTCCCATACTGTCTTCCAATATTTCCAGCAGGCTTTGTCAAAAAAGTGAATTTTGGTCCCTAAAGCTTGGATCTTTGGGATTATCATAGACAGTCTTGCTAAGGTCACTTAACCCAAGTCTATTCCATGGATCCTCCTTTCTGTCTCTTAGCCAGTACCATATTGTTTTGATGACCACTGCTTTATAGTATAGCTTGAGATCTGGGACTGCAAGGTCACCTTCCTTCACATTTTTTTCATTATTTCCCTGGATATCCTTGACCTTTTGTTCTTCCAAATAAACTTTATGCTTTTTTATAATTCTTATTATATAATTATAAGAGTATAATGGGAGTGTGAGATATAAACTAAGGATAATTCCAGCTATTAATCAAATCAGTTGTAAAATAGAGAGATGATGAGAGGAGAGAGGTCTTTACCTGAAATCCAATGCGAACAAAGAGTTAAGATTTAATGAATTTCATTTTTCCCATACAGTTACAGGGAAATCATAAAATGATGGACTTTAAGGTAGAAGGATGTAGACTTATTAATTCTATCCCTGTTACTACCTGTAAAATGTATTATTTTTCAGTCATTTATAGCCATATCCAACACTTCATGACCTCATTTAGGGTTTTCTTGGCAAAGATAAGGGAATTGTTTGCCATTTCCTTCCCCAACTCATCTTACCAATGTAAATCTGAAGCAAAGAGGATTAAGTGACTTGTCCATGGTCACACAGCTAGTATTTGAGGTCAGATTTGAACTCATAGAGATGAATATTCTTTTTTTATATGTGGATACAATTTTTACATGTCAATACATTTTTAATATTCATTTTCTAGAATTATGTAATCCATGTTCTCTCTCTCCCTCTTACTTCTCTCATATCCCAAAGAAATCAATTAGTATGATAAAGGTTGTACATATATTATCATATAAAACATACTTCCTTATTTGTTGTGCTGGAACACAAGAAACATTTTGTTCACACTAGAGAAAAATTGATGGAGGAAACAAAATATGAATGGAAATTTGCATTCAGACTCCATATATTCCTTCTATGGCAGTAGATGCATTTTTTTATTATGAATCTCTTGAAGTTATCATAGATTCTTTCCTTGTTGATAATATATCTTTGTATAACATTGTTCTTACTATGCACAACCTTCTTCTGGTTCTGCACATTTCATTTTACATCATTTCATATAAGACTTTCCAGGGTTTTTTTGTGATTATCTTGTTCATCCTTCTTATGGCACAATAGTATTCCATCACAATAATATACCAGAACTTGGTCTGTCATTCTTCAGTTGATAGATATTCCTTCAGGTTCCAGGTCTTTGTCACCACAAAAAGAGCTGCTATCAATAATATTCTACAAATAGGTCTTTTTGCCCTATCTTTGATTTCTTTATTACTGATCAAAGGGTAAAGATGAATATTCTTGGTGCCAAGTCTGGCACTCTTTTCATTGTGCCACATAGTTATCTATGTGTTAGTTACCTGGCTGTGCAACTTTAGGGAAATTATTTAAGAGATCTGAACCCCAGTCTTTTTTATATATTTGAACATTTTCTACTAGCTGACTACTAATGCCCCCCATAACTTTAAATTGATAATCCTTCAATAGCTAGTGCAAGACTTAGAAACAGGAGAAGGAATGATGCGTGTGGGTTTGTGTATGGGGGTCTTTTGTTTGTGTTTGTGTGTAGGTGGTTTGGTGTCTCTATGTGATTTTTAAGAAAACATGAAGAATGGACAAAACAGAAGCAATAGCTTGAGCACTATACCCAAGAGCAGATGATAAAAAGGGTTCCATTAGAGAACTTACATGTAGTCAGATATTATAATCCAAAGATTGTTTATGTGAAAAAACAACAACATATATACCAAAAGATTAGAGTAAATTTAAATTTGTGGGGATTAACAATTTGTATGCTGCCCTCCAACACCACTTTAGCTATTATTGGGATTCTCATCTAATGATAGAGGCCATTGTTTTTAGCTACAACCCACAAAGTCATTCCAAACACCTCAATATATTCTTCACTCTTATTTTAATTTGGCAAATTTTATTTAATGAATTAATTTGGAATATTTTTCCATGGTTACATGATTCATCTTCTTTCCCTCCTCTTTCCCCACCTCCTCCCATAGCCAATGAGCAGTTCCACCCAGTTTTACATGTGATCAGGACCTATTTCCATATTATTGATATTTGTACCAGGGTGATCACTTAGAGTCTACATCCCCAATCATATCCCCATCAACCCATGTGATCAAGCAGTTGTTTTTCTTCTGTGCTTCTACTCCCACAGTTCTTCCTCTAGATGTAGATAGGGTCCTTTCTCAAAAGTTCTTCCTGATTGTCCTGGGTCATTGCATTGCTGCTATTAGAGAAGTCCATTACATTTGATTTTGCCACAGTGTATCAGTCTCTGCATATAATGTTCTCCTGGCTCTACTCCTTTCACTCTGCATCAATCTCTGGAGGTCGTTCCAGTTCACATGGAATTCCTCCAGTATATTATTCCTTTGAGCACGATAGTATTCCATCACCAATATATACCACAATTTGTTCTGCCATTCCCCAATCAGATAGCATCCTGTCATTTTCCAATTATTTTGCTACCACAAAGAGCGCATCTGTGAATATTTTTGTACATGTTATTTTCTTTATTATCTCTTTAGGGTACAAACCCAGCAGTGCTATGGCTGGATCAAAGGGCAGACAGGCTTTTAAAGCCCTTTGGGCATAGCTCCAAATTGTCCTCCAGAATGGTTGGATCAATTCACAATTCCACCAGTAATGCATTAATGTCCCAGTTTTGCCACATCCCCTCCAGCATTTATTATTTTCCTTTGTTGTCATGTTTCCTCACTCTTTCAGAGAGAGACAGTCTGGCTGCATGTTTAGAGTGTTTGCATTTGGGTAAACTATTTGGAAAATATTGACATGTTTGAAACAGCAGCATCACTGCCCTAGTGAATAAATGACAGCTGGCTCGAGTCATCATGTAGTGTAACACATCTGTTTTCAAAGCACAAGTTCCCTGTACAAATATATATGTATATTTATCCAGTTCTGCCTGAGGTGGATTGTGAATTTGGTTTTAAGTATATGTTTAGTACTCTATTGGGAAAGAAAATGCACTGAAAATTCAAAGATTTCTCTTTACGATAAACTAATTATAATAGATATCCTATCCTGATACTCATTACTCATTAGTAATATTCAAAATGCATGTTTGTCATAGTCTCTGAAAGTAAAAATATTTGTCAAAATATTTTAAACCCCAATGAATAGAGTTCTCTCCTCCCTTGGGATATTGAAATTTGTTCTATTACTTCTAGAAGAAAAATACATTTCTCTGCCACTCTTTTTTTATTCTCTCATGAAGTTGTGAACACTGTACAAGATCTACCCAAGGAAATATCACCTCAATACTCTTATCTCTTTTCTCTCAGGATAAGATGGACAAGAGAAGAACCATTATTATCAGGTAAAATGTGAGCTCAAAAATCTGCTGGGGAAGACAGAACCTGGAACCAAAGAATCAACATAAGAGTTTCATCCCCACTATATGTCTTCATGTCCTCACTCTAAATCATATACTCTTTTAAGGAGCTATGGAATGCTAGATAGAGAGTTGGGTTTGGCTGGTCCATCTATGGGTTCAATGTTTCCCTCTGATACTTAACCCTTCTGTGTCCCCAAGCCCCAGTTTCCTCATCTTTAAAATGAAAGGTTGGATTGAATTGTTGACCTCTAAATTAATTCTGTTTTCATTCTCTAATCCTTCTCAAAATTTTCATCAATAAAATGAAAAGGTGAGAATAGATAATTTATCCTTTCCATTCTAACAGTATTTATGATTATAGAAATATGCTCAGGCTCTCTGGCAATGGACAAAGCTTCAGAACAAACATGCCTTCACTGCCTGCCATCCAATCAATTAAGAAGAAGACTGAATAGCCTGATTTTCCAATAACCTTATCCACTTCAGTTCTATAATGGAGACAATCAGTCTTATGGTCCTTGATCACCCAACCTTTTATATGTGGTCCCTATATACGTGAGTGTGTATGTGTGTGTGTGTAGCAGTTAGGTGGCACAGTAGATAGAGTGCAGTAAAGAAGAATCATCTCCATGAGTTCAAATCTGACCTCAGATACATGCTAGCTTTGTGACCCTGAGAAAGTCACTTAACATTATCTCAGTTCTTTATAAAATAAGCTGAAGTAGGAAATGACAAACTACTCCAATATCCTTAACAAGAAAACCCAAAATGGGGTGACAAAGAGTCACACATGACTAAAATAACATATGGGTATATATACATATATATATATATATATACACATATCCTTTCTCCCTTGTTAAAGAGCATATTCCTTAATGACATAATTACTTTACTTTTCTCATCACCTAACACAGTGCCAGGTATACAATAGGTGTTCATTAAATGCTTGCTTATTGGATTAATTTTTAAAATAATAGGGTGACTACTTAAATATATATATATATATATATATCATATCATCTGAATTAGGATTTTAGATAGTTTAGAATTTTAGTTAGAATTTTAAAACGATTGAAGCAGTTCACAAATCCCCCAACAATGCATTTATGTCACAACTTTCCCATATGCTATCCAAGTTTTGTCATTTTCCTTTTCTGTCATAATAGTCTATCTGATTGGTGTGGAGTGATACTTCAGAAATGTTTTAATTTGTATTTCTCTAAAGAGGGAGTTAGGGCATTTTTGCATGACAATATTTAATTGCTTTGTCTGAGAAGTGCTTGTTCATAGTCTTTCACCATTGTAACATTTAAAAGTAGTGGAAGGCCATAAACTGTAATAGTTATAATAGTTGAGGTTGTAAACTGTAGTGAGTAAAATAGTGGAAGATATAAATTGTGATGGATATAAGAGAGGGTGAGTAAATTGTGACTGCAGAAAATATGTTTTCACTACAGTGTCTTGTTTTAAATCAAATATAAGGTGGTTGCCAGGGAAATATTCCCAATTATGACTATACCCAAGTCAACTGGGTTTTATAGAGAATTTAATTAATAATACAATGAGGAATTAAAGAAAGAGAGAAAGAGAGGAAAAGGGAATTAATGAGAAAAGGATAGACTGGCCCAGGGTAGCCCTGGCCAACCCAGGCCTAAGTCCTAAAAGAAAAGATCAGTCAGTCAGTTATCATTCACCATAAGATCTGTTCAAGTGAGGATTCTGGGGGACAGAGTCTCCCCAGAGGGAGTTCCAGCCAGAGTCAGCCTCCCTTGAGAGGCCTCATTAGAGATTGTCCTTCAAGAGATTCTTCTCAAGAGACCCTCCTTAAAGCCTGTCTCTCAAGAGCTTTTCCTTCTCAAGAGATCTCTTTTTCTTATATAGGGGGTTTTCTCCTATGTCACCTCCCCTAAGTTCTTCCATCTACCAATCACAGTAGATGTTTTCCAAAGGACAGCCCATTCTGAATTCACAGCTGAGTGGACTAATCCTTTTAGTAAGTTTGAACCAGAAAAAAACTTCTGAATAAGTTTTCACCTCTTTGCTCCTTGTAAATTCACAAGTTGCCTGACCTTTATAGGTACTTAGCACCCTATTGTATTAATTCTAAAAATAGGCATGGCTTAAGTATGGGTGTAAGCATTTCTCATTGTTCAGCAAGGAGTTTTCTCCCCTAAAGCAGTCCTAAGTACAGGTGGAGCAGAGGTCCTCCCATTTCTGATCCAAGTAGAGTTCTCACATTTTAGATCTAAGTAGCTTCACTGTTTAAAATGGGGAATGGTCTTAACCAAATGTTCTAAGATAGAGTCTGAGAAATTTCAAGATTCACACCATTTATTAATTTGGAAATTCTTATATTCTTGTCTCTATTCTTTTATATTCAACTCATTTCTTTGTGCATTTGAGAAATGAGGCCTTTTTATAAAGACTTGCAAAAAATGCACCATTATTGTTACGAAGTATTGCCCAATTCTAATTTTAAAGCATGATTTTTTAAGAGAACTTTTGTATTTCATTATCTATTTGGCCAATTCTGCTTTGTAAGGGTTTCTTTTCCTCATCGAATTTATGTACCATTTTTTCTCAAAGGACCAATTATGTCTTTCAAGAAGGTTTTCTCTTTAGTGGATTTTTCTGTATCTTTTTCCATTTAGACAATTTAGCTTTTTCAAAAGTTCTCTTCTTTGGATTTTTGGGTCTCTTTTGACAATTAGTTTATTTTTTAAGACATTGATTTCTTCAATATTTTTGTGCTTCCTTTACTAAGCTGTTGACTTTTTCATTATTTTTATCACTCTCATTTCTTTTCCTGATTTTTATTCTACCTCTCATTGATTTTTTAAAAATTCTTTTGTTTTGCTCCATTAACTGTTTTTGGACTTGAGAGTAATTAATATTTTGGAGGCTTTGGATATAGTAGTATTGACTCTGTTGTCTTCTGAGTTTGAGGCCACTCTGTCACTAAAATAACTTTCTATGTTGAATTTCTTTTTAGTTGTTTGCTCATTTGCCTACTTTTTCTTTTCTTTTAGCTTTAAAAAAAGTGCTAAATTTGGGCTCTGTAACCGTGGTGAAGGAAGCACTGTTCCAAGCTTCAGGTTCTTTGTGCAGTTGCCTTCAGAGCTGGCACTGGAGATTTAACTGTTTTCAGTTCTTCCAAGGTGATATGATGTAAGGAGAGGTGTGTCTAATACTCTTTTGGCCTCTGCTCTGGTCTATGAGTAACCCAAGCATTCTTTTATCCCCTTGGAACTGTGACCAGGGTTTCCTACTCCCCAGTGGCTGCAAGCACTGGGGTGTGTTGCTGTTCTTCCTCACCCTATGACTGTACCGAAGACTATGACCTGGTTCTGAATATGTACAATAGAGCAAGAGCATGCACCCAGTCAGCAAACCTCTGAACAACTGTTTGACTTCTGTTAGCATCTGTGCCTGAGAGTTCCAGAATCCTTGCCTGCTGTTTCAGCAGCACCCAAAGCTTGATGCCTTGGGTGCAGCCTTCCTTGGCATACTCTCTTCCATCTCTGCCTTAGTGTACTAGATCCTTTGTGCTGGCCTTCTAAGTGCTTTGGGGCTAAAAAAAAGATTACTTCACCTTGTCTTTTGTGGAGTATGCTATTCCAGGATTATAAGGGGTTTTACTATTGTTTTTTTAAAGTAATTTAGTAGAAATAAGATGGGTCCCTGCACCTTTTCTGCCATCATGGCTCTATTACTGCTTTTTTTGGCAGATATAAATAAAACGGAGATAGCAAAAATAGGAGAGAACAGTATGTTTTGTTGTGACCTCAGAGGCTTTCAATACTTGATTGTCTAATATCTAATAAAAGTGTTACAAAACCTTTCCAAGGCAATACTATCTCTCTGAAAGCAATACATAGCTCTGTGTGATGACTACTATGAATTGTAGGGGCCACTAATCCAATTCCACAGACTCTTATTAGGATACTACAAATTGAAAAAAAAAACATGCTATGTTAAACTAAGACCCTACCATCTTGGAGCAACCATTCTAATAGTATGAATACGACATATGGAATACTCTAAAAGATGATGTTGCATGATGGAAAGCCTTTCATAGTAAATCTGGTGCAGAACTTGAAGACAAGAAGACCTATATACTTAAATTCTGTTTCTAGACTTTAATAAGTATATGTCCCTTGATCACCCACTTAATCACTTTACCTCTTAATTTCCTCATCTATTAATTAAAAATAATATTACCTGCATTTCTTTCTTCTCATGATAATTATGAAATATCATACGATTTATGTAAAGTACTTTGCACATTTCAAAGAGCTAATTAATTGCTATTATTATAGATCTGCACCTGTGATTTTTCTAAGTGAAAGAAATTCCTGGTGTGGAAGTTCCCTCCCCCAATGTATATTGACAACTGACCTATAACTTATGGTCTTACCTGGAAGGAAGGTGCTGAGAAGCTAAAAACAAGAATGTGGTTACATAGCCATGTGTAAATGAGAGGTAAGACATGAATCCCAGTCTTTCTGACTCCATGATTTGACTGATAGCAATTATTCCACACTGCCTTTGGTCAGTATTTTAGAGAAGTGTGCATGCACACAAACACACAAACACAGTATTAAGAGAAGTCTGAAGTTGGTTATTTTCCAATCTCTTCTAGCTGCCTGTGGCATTCATCTATTAATAGTATCAATCTTCATCCTGTCACCCCATTTGCCAGCCTTTGCTCCCCATTTGTCATTTTAAAGTCTATAACACAATTTCAAAAGAAACAGCATCAATAATTAGAGTAGGAGAAATACACTGGTATAAAACAATCATAGTGAGAGATTTCCTTACTCTCCCTGAGGTACCTGAACAAAACAAGGAAATTTTCAATTTATCCCTGAGTCAAGGAGGAAAGGTAAGCGACTCGACATTTGACAAAGTAAGAAGAATGACATTTTATGAATACTGGTCTAGTTTCCATGAACATTCACTAGTCCTCAATACAAAATAGGGAATAGAAATTGGATTTCATATAGCCTGTCATGCAATCTTCTCAAATGAGAAAATTCCTTTTACTTGTGTAGTTGTACCTCTTTCTTCAATTGATAGTCTTGGAGCAGAGGTTTTTAACCTAATTTTGTGCTATGGTTCCCCCCAACGGGCTGATGAAGACTGAGACTCCCTCCCTCTCAGAATTATGTTTTTAAATGCTTAGAAAAATGCAAAACAATACAAAAGGAAGAGAAAAGCCAAGATAATGAATTATATTCGAATCTATTGATCCATTTTTTTAAGTTCAGAGATGAGAGGTTAAGAATTTCTGTTTTAGTAAGTTACTGAGAACATGGAGAGGTTAAGCTATTTGCCCAGAGTCACACAGCTGGGATCTATCCAGCAGCACCTGAAAGAAAGTCTTCTTGGCTCTGAGATAAGGTTTCCAGCTACTATGTCATGCTATTTCTTCAAGGTCCAGGGCAAATTAAAATTTCCCATCATCAGGTTTTTTCTTATTTTTCCTTTCAGAACCTCTACAAAGTTCAAATATCCATCAAATACTTTGTCCTCTTCCAAAGACCTTTGTAATATAGGCCCAGCTGCTGCGTGTTCCTAGAATTGTGCAGAGTTTATCCTATTTAAGTCACTGGAGGGAGTCCAGGTCAATAACTGTGGATATTTTGGTGGCATATAATGAGAGGAGGGAATCTTGCTGTCATAAGGTTATTACTAAATTGGAATGCAGTTCTCTCAAAGTTTCGGTACTCTTAATTTGACAGAAAAGATGGGACATGTTGGCCAGTTATTTTCTCTACTTTAGATTTAGATTTTCTTTCCTTTTTGGACTCATAAACAGAGACTAACAGGACATTACTCAGCATTTGTGGTTTGAAAAGTCAGGTCACCCAGCTTTGTTTTCAGTTTATTGACTTTGCTTCTTTATTCACAGGGGCTTCTTGGAAAATGGACTATAATATATTCACTCCCTGGAATTCCTGGGGTGATTTTTAATTTCAATTGAATCTGAAGAGGCATTGTATAGAAATCAATTCTACATTCAGATGAATTCTTGCTCTGCTCAAATAGTACATGACAGTTAACTATTCTTGAGAGGGGCCAGAGAGCATTAGAAAGAGGGAAAAAACATTCAAATATATTTCATTTATGGAAAAATTTACCAATTAACCTAGTGGAAAGAGAACTGAAATTGAGGTTTTTTTTTAAATTTTCAACTTGAATCTTAGCTCTGATGTTTATTACCTATTTGACCTTGGGCAAGTCATAATTTCCTCTGGGGGGTGAGTTTCCTTATGTCTTAAATGAAAGGACTACACTGGCTGCAACAGAATCCTGGTAGGCATTTAATAAGCAGATTTCTGAGGGGGTAAGGATATGATGAAACACTTTTAAGCTTAATCTGCAACATTAATATTTTATCCATCATTTTATTAAGTCTAGTCAATCAACAAAAAAAATAACCAAGTCTGGATTTGTAGTTTCTAGCTCTAAATATTCACACTGAAATTTAAACAATTGTCCCTCTCAAGTCAGTTCAATCTGACTCCAACCTACCCTTGACTAGATGACCTTTAAGGAGCCTTCAAACTCTGTGCCTATGATCCACAGAAGCTGCACTAACTTGAGGGAAAAGCTAAAAGCTAGAAACTGGAGGAGATAAATTTCTGTGCCTTAAAATGGAAAATGACTAAAACCCAAAGGAAATGTTTGACTGGAAGATTTTTTAAAGTTAGGAATTGACTTTGTAGCAGGAGTAAGTGAGAAATACTAGGAAAGGAAGGGAAGTAGTCCAAGATGACCAAATGCTGGTATATTTGAGGGTCTGGGGAGATGATGGTAATTTTAACAGTAATAAGAAAGTTGGCCATGGGGGGGGAAGAAATAGTAGGTTTGTATGCATCACCTTCACTTTAGCTCCATAGAGTGTCTCAGAAGCAGGAATGAGTTCCTCTCCACCCCCACCAATTTATAGTTTGCTTTTAATTTACCTATGAAAAATTAATTTTAAATAATAAATTTGGCATCATTTAAAAGCATGCCTAAATAATAAACTAATCTATTTTCAAGTTACAATTGAAATAGAGAAAATTATTGAGTTACTTTGTCACTCAGAAGACTGAGCATAAGACAATTGAGGTAAGCGTCCTACTTCTTGGTCTCTGACTATTGATCCAGAATAAAACCTTGACTTTAGTGGTAAAAGAAGCAGAATCATCATTAGATGATTCCAGTTTACTTGGTCCTTTGTAGGCATAGTCACCGCTACTGATGTGATGCATAACTTTTGCAAACATTTCCTTTATGTGAAGATCTCTGATAATTTACAGTCTTTCAGGTCCAAACTGCACAACTTTGCCATACTGTTTATACCACATAAAGTGGCACTTCATTAACTATAGTCTCGTTTAGCTAATTGCTTTGTAGGAATATGTTTCATCCCTTCAAATAAGAAAAATAGATGGCCAAAAAGCTTGGTCTTTATTTCTTTGGGGAGGGGTGTACTATATAAGACACACTAAATTCTTAGTGATTGATGTTTGAAGTGAAAATTGTATAGTTAGACAATAACTAAGATCTTCTTTTATACTTGGCTAACTAACCCATTTGGATAGGACCCAAGAGTTCTTCCATATAACAGTCAAGGGGGAATTATTAAAGCTTTTGAAACAGTATCTAATAACTCCAGAGCAAGCATAGTTATTATAGCAACATGGAAAACAACAATAGAATATCTGATCTGTAAATGAGCAAAGCAATTACTATGAATGCATACCTACAGTGAATAGAGGAAACTTTAAAAACTCTCTATAAATAATGACGTTACTAAAGATTCCCAATTATCTTCAAACCTCTCTTTGCTCTCTTCCATATAAATGGGAGGGGGAAAATATACCGTGAGGGAGAAACCTACTGATCATAATGGGAACAGTCTTAGTCTAGAAAGAAGGAAAAGGTTCTTGTTTCAACTCTGCTTCTGGTTAATTCCCACCAGATAATCTGCTTCTAGTTAATGATTATAAATTAAAATAATTGAAACAAAAATTTTCTAAACTGCTCTCCTATCTTTGTCAAGCTCCTAATTGTAACCCCTGCGTGATGAACTTAAAAAAGTGATCTGTTCTCTCTGTGCCTCAATTACATCATCTGGAAAATGATGAGGTTGAAGTTAATGGTCTTGAAGGTCCTTTACTCCCTAATGCTTCATTGTTGTATTGGTACTTCTCTTCTAACTCATGAATAAAGCCTGGGACTGGACCTGTGATTTTGTTGGCATAAGGAACTCCTGGGTAAAGGAGTTAGTGAAGTCCTCACTTCAGGGTGGTAAAATTTACACTCTTGGAAAGTTGTCTAGTGCACTGCCATGGATTACAGAACGAGCTGTTAGAGATGGAACTTAAATATATCTCTTCCTAGCATTGAGATTGGGTTTCTATTTACTATGCACACCATCCATAAGAAAATATTAGATATTTAAATGATTTCATTAAATTGATTAAAGAGTCTGAATTTTTAACAATTTATATAAAACCAGGAACCAAATTCTCCAAATAGTTAAATTTATCACAAACAGCAGTTCCACAAAATCTTCCAGGACAATATGATTGTCTCTTTTGGGCAACTGGTAAATGCCGTTTTGTTGTTGTTCAGTTATTTTTCAGTTATGTTAACAATGTATAGACTGACAGAACAGAAGATGCTCTGGGAAAATCTAAATGAATTAATAGACCAGTCTCTGCCCTGAGTGGGAGACTCAGGATCTATAGATGTGAAACCAGTAGAGAGAACATTTAAGATAAAAACAATTTAAAAATAAAAACTCACATTTTAAGCATGGCCCACATACAATTTACGAATCAAACCTAAAAGACTGGCTGTTTCTGGGATGTCATCTTTGAATTAATAATTGAATGTTTCTCCATATCCTGAAGGAGGCATAGGTACACATTAACCATGGTCAATAAGAACATTTATTATTTATTATGTTTATTAGGAGTTATAATCATTTGGAAGCCTCTTAAAACATTTCCAGTGACAAGAAGGTGACTATAAGGTTTTGATAGACTCATAGATTTTTAGAATAGATATCCTAGGAAAAATATAACCTATGCCCATAAAATTTCTATATTCTTATTTAATATTTCTTCAAATTTTATTTATAAAAATGCATGAATCACTTGATATCCTACATGTTTTATATGACATAATGGTTCTTATATTTTCCTCATGTTACTCACCTAAGTAAAGTGAAAGTTTTTAAATGTCAGAAAATTTCAGCTGAAATTTGACCCTGTTAACTAAAAACAAAGATCAGTATTAATCAATTAATATTATCCTTTCCTTATATTACTCAATGCCTAATACATTTCATAATGTCAAATGTTTCTAAGCAAAGCAAGAGATTTTTTTCTCAGAACATATATATTTATCTGAAATTTGACCCCATTTGACCTAAGGGGACTTTCTTTATATTTACTCATCTGAGTATGGCTGAAAGACAAAGAGGGATAGGCTAATAGAAAGAGATTAAACAGACAAAGAAGAAAGATAGAGTCAGATATAAAGTTACAAACAAAGATATAGAGTTAAGACTAAAAAAAGATAGAGATAGGAGGTAGAAAGACACAGAAACACTAAAGAAAAAGAGATACAAAGAGAGAAAGGAGGTATAGAGACATAGAGAAAGAAATTAAAGAGAAAAAGACAAACAGAAAACAGTATAACAGAAACTAGGCACAGAACAGTACCTTACACTACATACTAAAATCAAGCCAAAATGATTTACAAAGAAAGGATAAAGACAAACAAATTGGAGAAGCATAGATTAACTGTGAGATCTATGGAAGAATCTATGTCCAAACAAACATAGAGCGTATTATAATATGTGAAATATATAAAATATACAGCTTCGACTACATAAAATTTAAAAGGTTTTGCACCAAAATCAATGCAACCAAGTTTAGAAATGAAACAACTAACAGAGAAAATGTAGCCAGTGTCTCTGGGGAAAAGGCCTTATTTCTCAGATAAATAAAGAAATAAGTAAAATTTATAAAAATAAAAAGCATTCCCCAACTGTCAACTTGTCAAAGGCTCTAAACATGCAATTCTAAGATAAAGAAATTAAAACTATCTTCAACCATATGAAGTGCTCCAAATAACTATTAATTGAAGACATAAAAATTAAAAGAACTGTGAAGTACTACCTCACACCTACGAGACTGACTAATATAACAAACAAAAAAAAAAAGAAAAATGATGAATGTTTTGAGGGGATGTGGAAAAACTGACCACTAATATACTGTCGATGGATGTATGATCTGACAACCATTCTGGAGAGCAATTTAAAAACATGTCCAAAGTATCATGAAACTATGAATATCCTTAGACCCAGCAATGCTACTACTAGGTCTATATTCCAATGAGACCAAAGATAGAGGAAAAAGACCTCCTTTAAAAATATAGCAGGCTTTCTTTGTAGTGTTGAAGAATCAGAAATGGAAAGAATGTCCAGTAATAAGGCAATAGTTTTACAAGTTGTGGTATATTAATGTAATCAAATCCTACTCTGCTATAAAAAATGACAAACAAGAGAATCAGCAATAAATTTGAAAAGACTTTCATGAAATGATGCAAAGTGAAGTGAGCAGAACTAGAAAGATGTATACAATAACATCAGTAAAGTATGATGACCAATTGTGAATAATTTAACTATTATCATCAATGCAACAGTTAAAGACAATCTCAAGGGACTCATAATGAAAAATGTTATCTTCCATGATAGAAGAAACTCATGAAATCTGAATGCTGATTGAAACATGCTACATTTTAATTTATTACTTCCATGAATTTTTATTTAGTGTAATCAATGTGTGTCTTCTTTCACAACATGGTGAACACAGAAATATGTATTGCATAATTAGACATGTATAACCTGTACCATGTTACCTTTCATCTTGAAGAAGGGACAAAGTCAAAGGAAGGGAAAGGACATGGATCACAAAATGTCAGAAAATGATTATTGAAAATTGAAGTGAAATGTAATCTGGAAAAAAATTTAGCTCACTTAAAAAAGAGATGGAGAAGAACATTTAAATTGTGGGTTGATGGTGGGTGATAGAAAGAAGCTTGGAAAAAATAAGTGATTATTAGATTCTGGAACAATTTTGAATACAGGTAGAATAATGTATAAAATGCCTATGAAGTTATTTTAAAATCAGGGATAGCAGACAGGGTACTATTCATTGTACTTAACAAAGGAATAGGAATCATTTTAAATTCAAGACAATGGATTGAATTCCAAATTGGGAGGGGAGATTTGATGAAGACACCAGGGTCATAATTCTAGCTAATCTTTTGTTCTAAGTAAGGCTGATTATCGCTTGGGATGTTAATCTGTAGGGAAGTTAGGGACTAGATACCCTGATTTAGCATTTTAGTGCAAGTTCTGTTCAGTCTTGAGAGAGAGAGAGAGAGAGAGAGTTATGACCCCTACTACTCACAACAATATCTTTAAACTTTTATATTTCATTACTTTAGTCAACTCTTAAGTCCTGTTTAATGCTCACTCTGGGCAGCTTCTCTCTTATTTATCTTTCTTCAGTCTTATTATCCACTGACCTTGTTAAGGCATTGAGTACTTCTTAACTAGATTACTGTGGTGAACTCACAACTAGTATCCCTTTCTATAGTCTCTTCCCTCCCCAATCCATTCTTCATATATTTGCCAAATTAATCTTCCTAATAACTAGGGCTTCTTATGGAACTCTCCTGTTCAAAGACCTCCCATAATTCTACAGTGTCTTTATTCAAAAATACAAAACCCACAAATAGTCATTTAAAGACTTTCTAATTCAAGGTACAATTTATTTGCCAATCTGATTTCACACCCCTTCACATACTTGATTTTTATTCAACCTGAAATATTAGCTATTTTTTGAAACTGTCCTGTCCTTTCTCAGTTCAACACAATCATACAAGCTATCACTTCACAGCTTATCTATCAGAATAATTGTGTTTGAAACTGAACATGATAGCAGGAAGAGTGCCAAGTCTTAACTCCTTTAATAGAATATGAGTTCCTTAAATTCCGGGACTATTGGTAGTTTTTCATCTTTGAATCCTTACCATTTAGCATATAACATTTCATAATAGACATTCTCTGTTCATAAACTTCCATTTTTCCTTCCTTTGCCAAAAGAATAGAATTTTAATCTCCATCCCTTTACATCAAGGCTCCTATAATCTGTTCCATTTTATTAAATTGGAGTTTACGTCTACCACTTTCACTCTTTCAACATATAACTTAATGCTTTGTGCCAGTAACATCTATTATTTACATATGAATATATATATGTATTTAATTGTTCTACTTTACTTTGTATTTGGAAAATTCAAAGGCAGTATATTTCATGTTACTCAGACATTTTTATTAAATAATAAGTTTTTATCACCTACATTGAGATTTTTATGTCTTTTATCATGAATAATCCATGAGAGAAATAGATACAACCAGAAAGATACAGAGATAGTGAAAGGAAGGGACAAAGAGACAAATACAGTCAAAAAATACAGAGAGATAGAGAAAGGAATGATAGAAGCAAAGACAGAAAAGGAGATTAGAGGAAAGAAGAGAATTAATATAATCTGTACCAAAAAAATCATTTTTTAAGTCATCTCACATATTTAGTCTGAAAATTAGAAAATTATTACAATAGAGGGTTATAGAATATACTCATGCAGACATCTAAAGCTGTTTATTGTTATTATTTTATTGTTAAAATTGTACTTTAAAATGAGCAACTGTAATCTCTCCCCTATAATTGTTGCTTCCTTATTTGTTATGAAATAAACACCCACAAACGAATAAAAATGTGTTTATCACATGGCATATATTTTAAAATTTTCCATTTTTTCTAGACTGACTTCAGTTAAAATATATTTTTAATATTATAAAGTCCATGTGTCCAGATAGAAGACATTATTATCTATTGTGATTACAGAAACCACTCTTCCCAAGAGAGAACAGAACAGGTATCCCTAGGGTATAACGTAATGCAATTGCTTGAAATATCTATGCAAATCGATACATCCTCATAAAATATATATATGAAAACCAGCAAACCAGAACATTCAAAGAATAGATACAAAGCTAAATATGAGAATCTTCCAGTGACTCAGGCTAAGTAACTCCAACTAATAGGAAATTTCCCTTTTAGTTCTTTTAGAATTTCTGGACTCTCTTACAAAAGGAATTGGGTATTCTGCACAAAAGTAATCTTTACACTTAAGCTAGACACAAGTAGACATAGGAAAACTAATTTTTTTTAATTTTAAAAGAGAATCAAAGAAGAGAGGACTGAGACAACTGAAGCCTAGATTATTTTTGATAAACTAATGAAATTATTTTCCTTATTTAATCTTCTGTAGTCAAATTTCTCAGGCTGTCTCTGTCTCTCCCTCTGTCTCTGTCTCTTTCTCTCTATCTTTCTGTGTGTGTGTGTGTGTGCGCACATGTACATGTGTCTCTCTCTCTCCATGAAAAAAATGGGGAAGGGAATGTCACATCACCCATAAACTGTAGTGAGATAAGTAAGCAGCATATATCTTCACCCGTGCTTTATCTTTAGTTTCTCTACACCAGCTCAAGTATTTGTCTTTTCTTTCCAATTTTTGGGAAAGCCTAGCTACAAGAGGATAAGACAAGGTCCTTGTAACAAAATGGGGGCAGGATCTTATGATAGAATATTTGCTAACAATCAAATATTCCTTCTCATTCTAAATTGTGGCAACAAGGTGCCAACATACAATTGATATAAAGATTCCACGATCTAGTCCCACTGCCCATTTCACGAAGTGTCCAATTATCCCTTGACTAATGAATTCTCCTATTTTCCCACCCAGAACCAAAATGATCAACCTTCCTATTGCAGAAGCCCTATTCTCAAATCTGTCACTTGGTGACAAGACTCATCCATTGCCTCCCCTGCTCAGATACCAAAAGAATCCTCAGAATTTAAAGATTTAAATGCATGCTCCATTTCCTTCTACATCATCATATAAATTTCCCTCTATTAGCCTCATCTTTGGTTGGAGCATCCTGTGATCCTCATCAGGGCTGTGATGCCCAGATTCTAGAGAATATGTATTACTCATCCATAACAGTGCAAATTCTGGCTATGACAAGAAAAAAAAATGTGTTCTCTGAAGATCCCTACAGTTCTTTCAATTCTAACCAGCATTCTGTTACACTTCAGTTTCATTTCAGGTTGTGTAGCACACAAACCCTAGATTGACTATCCCTACTCCCATAACACTGGCAGGTCAAATCACCAGAACTCAAGGTTATTTTTTTTTTATTTCTTCAAGTCAAGGGGTAGCCCTGAGGGGTTTGGTTTTTTTTTTATCTAATACTTCAATCACAAGCCCCCTTTAATATGCTTCTTTTCATGATTATCATCAAAACAATTAGCCAGAAAGGGTGTATATTTTTTAAAATAGATATTTACTACTATGGTTCAAAACATCTCCCCAACAGTCTAAGACCCACTCTGCCACCAGTGCCTCAGGAGAAAGTAACCTCAAGCTTAAAGAGAATATGTAGTAAAGAATATTGTAACTACTAGACAGTTTGAAAGTCCTTCTCTCTCCTTCATGGGGATATTCATAAAGTTCCCCATTTATATAATATAGGTTATTGGATAGGATCCTTAAAGAATCTTGAAATTGTCAGTCCTAAGTGTGTTCATTTTGTCTTCTACCAATTCAAAGAGGAGTCCTGTAGCATCTATTTTTATATCTCTTACAGACTGATTATATATATCAACAGTTATTAGAATGGGATAATTATTCAATTAGCTCAATGAATTCACTTACCTAGGACATCACCAGTCATATTTCACTTCATTTCTGGTTCTCCTCACAATTCCCCCCAATACCTTGGTACCTAAGCTTTTTCAGAGACAATATCTTTGATGCTTCTGTTTTTCCATCTCTAAGAATCTGTCCTGGGGTTCTTACTATCCTAATTACTGATTGTTTTTACTGAAATAAGATTTCAGGAAAGCTCTAGCCAGATTTCACTTCACTCTTAACATTACCCCCACACAGCTTTGCCAACTATGTGCGTGCAAAGGTATAGCCTTTATTTCTACACACACACTCAGTTCTAGAACCATTAATGATCGAATCAATTCTTGCATTGTTTCCAGAATGCCCCCTCATGGCCCTTATCATCATTTCTTTAAAATACAGTTTCAAAGTGACCTTCCCTGGTCACCACTCCCCTATGTGTTTTGTCTCCCCTGTTAGAATAAAAGACCTTTAGTTTTGTATTTTTAATTTAAAATTTTAATTTAAATTTTAAATTTTAAAATTTAATTTTAATTGGAGCACTTAATTTCAGATGCATGATTGGCACATAATAAATACTTAACATTTTTTCCACTTGTTCATTTGCCAACCCATAGCCATTGGGGCAGGGGTGAATTTTGGCATGAGCTTTATAAACTGGACACTAGATTCTGCAACAAATTTCCAATTGTTCCATTCTAGTTTCATTTCTAACTTAGCTCTGACTGACCTCTTTGCTAGTGATTTCAGCATAACATATAGTATATTTACTTAGATATTTTAATTCATTGATTATTTTTTTTTTACTTTTTAAAGATTATTTTATTTGGTTATTTACAAACATTATTCATTGGAAACAATGATCATTATCTTTTCCTCCCCCCAATCCCCTCCCACCACTTCTCCCATAGCCGGTGCACAATTCCACTGGGTTTCACATATGTTCTTGGTTCGAACCCATTTCCATGTTGTTAGTCTCTCCTCAGTCATTTCCTCTCAGCCCCTGTAGTCAAGCAGTTGCTTTTCATCAGTGTTTTTACTCCCACAGTTTATCCTCTGCTTGTGGATAGTGTTTTTTAGATCCCTGCAGATTGTTCAGAGACATTGTATTTTCCCTAGAGGAGGAGTCCATTACCTTCGATTGTACCACAGTGTATCAGTCTCTGTGTACAATGTTTTCCTGGTTCTGCTCCTCTCGCTCTGCATCACTTCCTGGAGGTTGTTCCAGTCTCCATGGAACTCCTCCACTTTATTATTCCTTTTAGCACAATAGTATTCCATCACTAACATATACCACAGTTTGTTCAGCCATTCCCCAATTGAAGGGCATCCACTCATTTTACAATTTTTGGCCACCACAAAGAGCACAGCTATGAATATTCTTGTACAAGTCTTTTTCCTTATTATCTCTTTGGGGTACAAACCCAGCAGTGCTATCGCTGGATCAAAGGGCAGACAGTCTTTTATTGCCCTTTGGGCATAGTTCCAAATTGCCCTCCAGAATGGTTGGATCAATTCACAACCCCACCAGCAATGAATTAGTGTCCCTACTTTGCCACATCCCCTCCAGCATTCGTTACTTTCCATAGCTCTCATGTTAGCTAATCTGCTAGGTGTGAGGTGATACCTCAGAGTGGTTTTGATTTCCATCTCTCTGATTATAAGAGATGTAGAGCACTTTTTCATGTGCTTATTAATAGTTTTGATTTCTTTGGCTGGGATTGCCTGTTCATGACCCTTGCCCATTTATCAATTGGAGAATGGCTTGATTTTTTGTACAATTGATGTAGCTCTTTGTAAATTTGAGTAATTAAACCTTTTTCAGAGGTTTTTATGAACATTGTTTCCCAATTTGTTGCTTCCCTTCTGATTTTAGTTACATTGGTTTTGTTTGTATAAAACCTTTTTAATTTGATGTATTCCAGATTATTTATTTTGCATTTTGTGACTCTTTCTAAGTCTTGATTGGTTTTAAAGTCTTTCCCTTCAAAAAAGTCTGACATGTATACTATTCTGTGTTTACCTAATTTACTTATAGTTTCCTTCTTTATGTTCATGCCAGTCACCCATTTTGAATTTATCTTGGTGTAGGGATTGAGGTGTTGATCTAATCCTAATCTCTCCCACACTGTCTTCCAGTTTTCCCAGCACTTTTTATCGAATAGTGGATTTTTGACCCAAAAGCTGGGATCTTTGGGTTTATCATATTTTGTCTTGCTGAGGTCACTTGCCCCAAGTCTATTCCACTGATCCTCCTTTCTGTCTCTTATCCAGTACCAAATTGTTTTGATGACTGCTGCTTTGTAATATAGTTTGAGATCTGGAACTGCAAGGCCCCCTTCCTTTGTATTTTTTTTCCATTATTTCCCTGGATATCCTTGATCCTTTGTTATTCCAAATGAATTTTGTTGTGCATGTTTCTAAATCAGTAAAGAAATTTTTTGGAAGTTCTATGGATATGGCACTAAATAGATAGATAAGTTTGGGTAGAATGGTCATTTTTACTATATTGGCTCGTCCTACCCATGAGCAGTTAATGTTTTTCCAATTGCTCAGGTCTAGTTTTAGTTGTGTGGAGAGTGTTTTGTAGTTGTGTTCATATAGTTCCTGTGTTTGTCTTGGGAGATAGATTCCTAGGTATTTTATTTTGTCTAAGGTGATTTTGAATGGGATTCCTCTTTCATAACTCCTGAACTATGCTAGAGATGTATAGAAATGCTGATGACTTATGCGGGTTTATTTTGTATCCTGCAACTTTGCTAAAGTTGTTGATTATCTCAATTAGCTTTTTGGTTGAATCTCTAGGATTCTTTAAGTAGACCATCATAACATCTGTAAAGAGCTATAGCTTAGTCTCCTCATTGCCTATTTTGATGCCTTCAATTTCTTTTTCTTCTCTAATTGCTACTGCTAGTGTTTCTAGTACATGTCATCCGCAAAGAGTGATAACCTGGTCTCCTCCTGAAGGTTCCTGCTGCTGCCTCAGATTCAGCTCTCTGGGTTGGGGGGGATGGGTCCTGGGACCTTCCTTTTGCCTACCCCTTAGATCCGAGTGATCTTGGGTTCTGACTTTTGGGGGGCTGTACCTTTTGATCCAGGTCCAGGAGGAGTGTTCCCGGGGTCTATTCTGTTGTTTGTTTTGAATTTCGGTGCCCTAGGAGCCTTCAGTTTGAGATCAGTAAGGAAGGGTTTCTGGAGCTCTGAACTTTAGCTTTCTCTAAGCTGCCATCTTGACCGGAAGTCTAATTCATTGATTATTGACTTCCTTTCGTTCATTTTAAGGGATCATTTCCTAAGTTATATTCAGTGATGATTCCATTGTAAAGCTCTTGTTCAATCTTCTAATTGAGTGAGCAGAAAGAGGCAATGTAAGAGCCAAAAAAAAAAATACCTCTGCTTTCTCTCCATTTTCCATGATCAACATTCCTTTTAACCTGAGTATCAGCCTTATAACTTCTTGGGTCTTTATTTTGCCCTTAAGCAAAAGCTTTAAAAGCTGTTTTATTATCTTTAGCATTTTTCACTAGCCTGGGGTTTATTGGGGTTTTAATGGTCTAACCTTTATTCTTATAAATGAGATGCCTCTTTCATATCTATATTTATTCATCAACAATTATTTCAATAGTCTGTACTTAAAAAAAAAAAAAAAACTAGTTACTGATTTCCCCATGTGGCCATGAAAGTATTCTTGAATATTTTCCCCAGTTCATCTTCTTTCAGCCTTTCATTCTTGGGAGCATTTTATCCCTCATGCCAAATTCCCCTGTAAAGTTTAGACTATGTTTTCCAACCTAAACTGATAAAGATATGATTACTTCAAGAATTCTAATTTTTTTTCTAAAAATTTCCCTGCTATAATTTTTTCTTCTTTCTTTGTTTTGACCATTCTATCTTCCTTCACTCCATTTTATTTTTCATTTGCTTCCTTTTTATTTGCTTTTTATCTGAATCTCTTTCTCTGTTCCTTCTTTCATTTTCCTCATTCTCTGCCCTTATCATCTTCCTTTTTTTTACTCCTTCTCCTTCTTCTACTTTAATTTTTTTAAAAATCAGCACATGGTTGATTCATCCTAAGGTTGCACTCTCCTAATGACTCTGGGATTTTTTCCCTTCTATATAATTCTAGTTATTAAGTCATTACATGTATTAATTTTATAGTTCATCTTTTTATAGCTCACAGAAAATACATTAATGATTCCCATATTGTACTATTCCTTTTAATAATGGCATCTTCTATTCCAAGAAAACCTGTTTAGACTTCAGAGTAGGTAGCTTTCTTTTAATTAAATTTCCAAATTCACTTTTCACCTTTTTTAGGTGGAGGGACTAGAAACTGGGCTAAGGGGAAAGCTGATGGGTAACCAGGACAAGCTAGAATATTATTAAACAATTTAAGTACATAAGTTTAAAATTTGACACCATATGTCCTTTACAGAGCCAAATAAATCAAAATATCTTGAAATCAAATTAATTTATCAGTTTCACTGAATTGATCTCATAAAAGAATGATAGATGCATGATCTGTGACCTCCAGAAAACTCTACAGAAAACCTGTATGTCCTTTTAAGAAATGTTTACAAAATAGTCAAATGTAATTATCCATAGAAAATTTTAAATTATTTCTTTGTAACACTTTTCATTTAGGAAACTCAAAGGTCTTTGTGAAATTTAATTAGCAGTTCCTCACTACCTATGAGATATAAGGTATATATTAAGCTGCACACAGTGAAGATGAATAAAATATTCAATAAAATGTCTACTCATGATAAAGAAGGACATTTTAGAAATGAACTCAACTTCTTATATAGTCAGGTTTAATATGAGCCCCAAGTCCATCCTATGTCCAGTGAACAATCTAAAAGACAGTAATATTTATGACATTATCTTTAACATTCTAAACTTGTGGATGAATTATTGATGAATCAAAGAGTTAAAACTGCTCTAATTAATGAGGTTGTGTATTTTTCTGCCTATTGATGAGAAGGGGAAATTTAATTACCTAAAATTCAACCAAAGTTTTCTAAATGTAATTGAATTTCAGTTCTTTTCAATATGTGCTAGAAATTTCAATTATAATATTTTATGATTAAACTTAATGACTAAAACCCAATCAAAAATGAAATTGTATCATTTTTCTCTTTGTCATTTGGGAACATAGGCAGGTAGGTGATGAAGTAGATAGATAATTGAATTTTAATTCAGGAATGTATGGATTTGAATTCAGTTTGAGACAACCTTAGGCAAGTCATTTAACCGCACTCAGACTCATTTCCCTCATCTGTAAAATGGAGTTAATAATAGCACCTACATTATCGGAGTTGTGGTATAACTCATATGAGAATGTATATAAAGCAAATTTTAAGCCTTAAAGAACTATATAAGTGCTAGTTATATGAATAAAAAGTAAGTGATGTTTAATATGATAGATTATCTGGTTTTGAGGCAAGGAGTTTACAAGCTAGAAATATTTCAAATACTCATCTAGTCTTCTAATAAGAAGAGCAGCTAGGTGGTACAGTGGATAAAACAGCAGGTCTGGAGTCAGGAAGACCTGAGGTCAAATCTAGTCTCAGACACTTATTAACTGTGATCTTTGGCAAGTCACTTAACGTTGTTTGCCTCACTTTTCTCCTCTGAAAAGTAAACTGGATAAAGGACAGAACAAATCAGTCCAGTATCTTTCCCTAGAAAAACCCAAATGGGGTCATGAAGATTCAGACCCGCCTGAAGTAAATTAATAGCAACAAGCTCTAAATAAGATCATCAACAAAGGAAAGAATTAGTGTATTTCACTTTCTGAACCAATGAATTCTGGGAGAAAATGACTGCTGTAGATTTTAGATTGACCATAGATTTTATTTATATTTATATCCTAATATATATCAACAAATATAATTTAAAACGTAGTCACCATGTACTGTCATATAATAGTTAATTAACATATAGTTCCCTCCCCATTTCTTCCTCTCTTTAAATATCTAGAACTTTTGAGGTGGAAAGGAACTCAAGAATCACTTAGGCCAACTCCTTTATTTAACAAATTAGAAAAATGAAGTTTAGAAAGAAATAATTTGCACAAAGTGCCACAACAGCTAAGTTATATCTGCAACTAGAGCTCAAGTCTTCTACCCAATATTCTTTTCCAGAGGCCAGGCTTTAAATGATGCCATGTTCAATGAACCCATTCTAATTTATGTTTGGGATTAAAAACACATGACTAATGAATAATGATTCATGTTGATATCAAGATGGGAAAAAAAACCACTGCTTTACTCTAGCAAACCACACCTTCATTAGGTGTATAATCTAATAGTATTTTGAAATCTCTAGAAATTACATCAGAGAGATCACTTTACTATCTGGTCTCAGTTTCCTCATCTGTAAATTAAGGAGATTGATATAGCTAGCCTCTGAGAGTTCCTGCAGCATTACAGTTGTGATCCTCTAAATTCTTTAAATATATTGGGGTCATTCATTTGAATTTTAGAAAAATGCAGAACTTCAAGTTGAAAAACTTCAAGGTAAGGAATGAGGCTTAGTTTTTAATCTGCAAAATTTAATGAAAACAAATTTTTGCCTTGGAAAATTAAGAGGTCACAATTGAAGTTTCATCTGTAGGGATTAAGTCTATGTTTCAGATTAGATTAAATAATAATTTTTTTTTTCTTCTGTAGCTTCTCCCCAAGTTTCTAAAGTTCCCCCTCTCTTTTTCTTTTTTCTGCTTCTCTGTGCCTCTGTCATTGTTTCTTTGACATTTTATGTCTCTTTTTTCTTCCTACTTCAAATTCTCTCCTCATCTGCCTTTTTCACTGTTTTTCTTATCTGTGCTCTGTCTCTTTGTTTCTCTGTCTCTACTTCTATCCCCTTTAGTCTCTCTTCATTTCATTCTCCCTTTGTCCCTACTCTTTCTGTTTCTCTCTCCTTCCTCTTTCTCTCTCTTAGTCTGTCGCTGTCTCTCTTTTGTTTCTTTCTATCTCTGTCACTGTCTCTTTTTTGATAGATATAGATATGTGTAAGTATGGATATCTATCTCTATTTTACTCAACCTCTCTGCTTCTCTGTGTCCTCTGTGTTTCTGAGTCCGTCCCTCCCTCTGCTTCCTTCACCTTCCCTTCTTTTTATTCTCCTCTAGTAATGCCTCTGGTTGTTGAATGGCTTTTCATGTCTTTAATTCTCATCTCCCAATTTGAGTGAAGAATTCTTTGAAGACAAGAACCACGAAAATCTCTCACAATGATTACAGTGCCTAATATATTGAAACGATTCAAAAATACTGCCAAATGGAAAAATGATGCCTCATATTTGATTCAAAACACTTTTGAAGACACTTTCACATAAGTATGTTAATCTACTGATCTTTACAGTAACTTTTTGAGGTAGGAAGATGACATATAATCATCCCCATTTTGCTGATGGGAAAACAGATGGACAGGTTAAGCAATTTGTCCAAACACACTGAGTTGGGACTGGAGCCAGCACTAGAATCCAAGTCTCTTAACAGTTAACCTTCTGCTCTTTGCACTACTTAGCTAAAAGATAAATGAGTTTGAATCCCAGGAATTCATTAAAACACAAATATACCTCTCTTTCATACATCATGACTAATTGCTTTTAGGAGGAGACTTTTAAAATAATGATATATAGTAATTTCTCAACCCTCTTCAACCAATTTATTATATGTGATGTTAGGTCATATGAGTTCTTGTGAGTAGAAACCTTAGCTTGTAATTATTTTGTATCCCATTGTGCATGGCCTGATTTTTGGCATATAGTAAATAGGTATGAGCTAATTATTCATTGAAGAACAATTTTAAATGAATCTGAACCATCATTCATTTTGCTTCCTAAATTTGTGTGCAGTGTTGTTAAAAAAATAAAAATAAAAGAAGAATCATGGTGCTCTCTGTCAGCAGATAGGGCAGAGGGAGCAAAGAAAACTGCTCCCCATTAAAATCTTATTTCTGATTTTTCAACCTCCACTAATTAAAAGGAGCTTCTTTGTCAATGTCTCTGTAAATCACATAGAGCCAACAAATATTGATACTGCTTGCAATATATATTTGCAGCACCATACTTTAGCACAATGAATTGTAACCCATCTTTGTAATAAACAACAGTGTTTATCTGGGACCAATTAGAGATGGGATTTTTTTTAAGTGAGAATGTGGGTTTGTGGGTTATATTTTGCACTTAACTTCCATTACTTTTTGAATAATACCAGTGAACTTTATTGCTCTAATATACTGCTTAGAAAAGAATAAATGATGGAAGTAGGAGAAGCAAGCTATTGAATTTTCACTTATCATAAAGATTTCCCTAAATTCTTCTATTAAAGCATTTGTAGAAATCTCTCACTTTCCTCTAAGATTAGCCTAGAAGAAGATATACTGTGCATACTGTCAGAACTGTACAATAAAGGGCATTGTGAAAGAAGATAGTAAGGCAAGTGTGGTCATCTATAAGCTGATAAAACATTTCATGAAGAATAAAGGCTTAACAGGAATAAAAATATTATTAATAAGCTGGGTCTCAAAGAAGAGATATGAAAAGACACTTCACTCTGCTCCTTTGCAAAGTCAAGATGATTGGTTTTTTTCAATCAATGTCTGTAGATAGATAGATAGATAGATAAACGTATAGATAGGTAGAAAGAGAGGGAGAGACAGAGACAGAGAGAGGGATAGATACATAGATAAACATATAGATAGGTATAAAGAGAGAGGGCGAAAGAGAGGTAGAGAGAGAAATGTATAGATAGAGAGGGAGAGACAGAAAGAAGGAAAGAGAGAGAGAGAAAGAGAGAGATATGGATAGATAGATAAATGTATAGATAGGTAGAAAGAGAAAGAGGGAGAGAGACACAGAGAGACACACAGAGAGAGATAAATGTATGGATAGGTAGAAAGAGAGAGAGGGAGAAAGAGAGAAAGAGAGATGGATAGATGAACAGATGGAAGGATGGACTGATTATTAGTACCTATCTCATAAAGTTGTCATGAAGATCAAATAGGATAATATTTAAAGTAGACAGCACAGTGTCCTGCCATGCAGTATATGAATAAAATGTTGCTTATTCTCTTCTTTTCCTACCCATCTCCCCAACCTGAATAAGTGACTAATCTGTGCCAGGCATTTTACAACATTGGAATTTTTTTAAATTGTAAGTTGTGAAAGTCCTGTCCAGTGCAATGCCAAACACATAATGAAGCACAGAACAGGCATTTAGTGTTTGTCTAAAGAAGGAAGCTACTGAACTAGGCAAAGAAAATATTTTTAAAAGTCAACAATTTATTTATGTAAACAATTTATTTTATACAGAGGAAGTTCATGATGTAAAAAAAATTAAATACAATTACATAGTAATACAATGTAATTTCAAGGATAAGGTAATAATAACTAGAGGGATCATGAAAAACCATGTGGCCCAAATCATGAGATGGCACCTGAACAGTATTTTGAAGAAAGCATATATAATGTATATATAATGGCAGTGAGGAGGAAATGCATTTGAGGAATGGAAATCCACATATTCAAAAGATCAATGTTGTGATATTGTACCTTGCAGATACTAGCTAAGTGACCTTGGACATGTCATGTAAAAGCTGTAATATATGGCCAGAAAGGGAACACACCCATAGAGGAAATGGAGGGAGAGAGAGATAGAGTTGAAAGAATGGAGAGTGGGAAGACTGACCTTCCCCTCTCTTCCTTTTGGGAGAAGGTAACCCAGTCTTGTCTCCCTGAGGGAAGGAGTATATCTCCTCAGAGAATGGTTCTGGGAGGTGGGGGTTAAGAACTAGAGGGAAAAGCTTTAGTAAGATGACACACTGCCTCCCCTCTTTGGTCCCAGCTATTGTTGAGAGGCAGGATGGACTCTTCTGCCCATGCATCCTTCTCTGCCCTTTCTCGCCCCAACCTTGGATTACTCCATAGCCCAGGAGAGATGATTTCTCCTTAAGTCTGGTTGTTTGGATCCCTAAGATCCTGAACTAATCCTCCCTTTTGGGGAGAGCTATGGTTTTCCCCAAATCTTCAACCCCCTTTCCTAGCCCCCTCAGTCAGCAGACTGACCCCCCAAGATCTCGGGGTTCAGGCTCTTGGCCCTGACCCCTCTTCTGGTCAGCTCCTGGTTTGGTCCCTATTCCTGAGCTAACTAGTTTGAGTACTGAAGTTCAGGAACAAGTTAGTGAGAGAGGTGGAAAATAGAGATCCTTGAAAAGGGGCGGGGGTTCAGAAGACAACTATTCCAAGTCCCAGTCCCCAATATCCATTGATGACTCTGAGCTGTTGTTGAGAGCTGATTGAGAGATATTCAGGGGTTCACAGGGAAACAATGATCTCCAGAGATACCCAAGCTTCTTCCTAGCCAGAAAAAAGCTGCTTCTACTCTGGCTCCTAACTGGGGGAAGTGGAGAAATCAGTTGGTGTTCCCAAGCGTCAGAGAATCTTGAGTTTTTTCTGCTTGCACCTCCCCCACTCTTTGCATCTGATTTCTGCTTTGCACAAATTGGATTTGATTCCTCTTTTACACAGAACAACAGAAGGAGAAGGATGACCAAAGTTAGAGGAAGCAAAAGAGACACTGAAACAAAAGGAGATAGAAGTCAAAAATGTAGCAACAATTAGTACTGTCCCACACACAAGACCCCAGTACCAACAGAGAGGTCAGGGGGATGCTAGAAGATGCTTCCTTTGCAATAAGATTGGGCACATAGTCAAATTTTGTCCCATGAAATCCCAATATGAGCAAGGGAACAATACGAGACCACAATACAACAACAGCTACAACCAAAAGAGAAATAGTGACAGAGAACACACATTACAATGCCTACAAACCAAAGTGCCTCTCCCACTAGCAGATCTCTTCAACTGTCAATTACAGAAAAGTTGCTGTTCTTCATTGATGGAAGGTAGTTACACACTGAGAATTACCCACAGAGAGGAAATCACAAGTCTGGACCCCATTCCCAGAAAATAAAGGGAATTAAGAAATGATTTTTTTAGCATTGGGTGGTCTCTGACATTCTTCCTATTTCAGGCTAAAATTCTATCTATTGTAATATTTATCTTTCTCTCTCTCTCTCTCTCTATATATATATATACATAGATATAGATATAGATATATCCACATATATTTAAAGAAAGAAAACATCTGAAAATACTAATACTGTAGCAGTTGCAAAATATCTACTGAGTCCAATAAGTCATAAATGCTAATCCTGAGTACCTTGAAATCACTTTGTATTGCAAGTAAATTACTTGAAATTGCTTATTGCTTTGCCTTATATAATGTATGTATGTCCAAGTAATGTAAGGGGCTGTCTAAATGTGGTGAGCAGGGAGTACTGGCAGAAATAGAAATGATTACCATTCTAAAGTGAGGTGATATTGTAAAATATTTGAGAGTGAGGCAGGTAAAAGGAACAGGTGAAGAGACAGAAAATCCCCAGAACATTTCTAAGCTGAGCATTCTTTCCTCAGAGCTCTGCTAGAAGTATCAAAATAGTATTATATCTTTCTGCTTCCCTAAATATTGCTATTACTTGATTGTTCTTAAAAGAAGAGAAAGTTACCTGCAAACTTATATCTATAAGCCTTCCCATAAAATACCTTATATACAAAAGAAAATTACAAACAGCCTATAAGAAGTAAACACAATTATACAAGAAAAGGCAATCAAAAGTTGGAGAAGTTATTAAAATTAGATTATACTGGAAAGTATACAAGAGGAAATTCCCAGAATTTCTAGGGAAACAAGATAGAAATGAAAGATGTATTGGGGAGGTGACTTCCCCTACATACCTGCTGCTTCCAAAGTCTATGTTGGATTTTTTTCCCCCTCCATTTGTCTGGAATCAGAATCCCAATAGAGTATGGAATAACTTGTTTCTTATGGGAAAAGTATCTCATTTTCCAAAACTTGTATTTTACCTCAAATAGTCTTAGTTCACTATTCTCCCCACCAATTCAGATTCATGCTTAAGCAGAATCACACAAATGTCCTACACTTACAAATATGAGATTTCATATACTTTGTATCTAAATACCTGTATAGATATTTCCAGTAGAATCTCTGCTTCTTAAACTCAGTATCAATTTTATTTTTGGTATTATGTACCTAAAGATTACAGAAAAAAAAACCCTTTCCATCATTCACTAAGCATTTATTTAATACCAGCTATATGTGAAGCATCAAACTAGATGGTTGAGATACATAGACAACCAGTGTTAGTGTTTATTAAGAAATATTATTAAGTCTTCTCAGTGAAGTTAGGAAGCACAAGTATTATTATCCTCATATTAAAGATTTGGATTATGCATCTGACAAGTTAGTTGATTTTCCCATGTAGTCTCACTGAAAGTAAATGCTGGAGTCTTTCTAATTCTCTTGATTCCAAGTCCATGTCTCTTTGAATTCTTAATTTTCTTCAGTAGTTTGCTCTTGACCACCTTTTCTGGGAAGCTTTTCTTGATTTCCAATTTCCTAAAGTCTGTCTCTTTCATCAAATAATCCTGTATCTGCTCACCTATGAAAAATGTGTATGCTCCAGCAGAGTGCAACCTTGAAGGCAGGGAATTTTGTCATTTTTGCCTTTGTATCTCGATATCTAGCATACTGCCTTACACATAGATGCTAATTTAATTAAAACCACAGAGGATCTTAAACATCCATTACTTGGAAAAGCCAATGTCCAAGGCAGAACTGAATCTTGGAGGTAGAATTCAGAACAAGAACCCAAAGGTATCAGGGAGCCTCAATGTACAACTGATAACAGTAATAACTATAATACTAATCCCTAAATCATCACTAGGCATCCCATTTCTTGAGAGAAATTACTACATGAACAAAAACTCCATTTATATGGTAGATCTCAACAGTCAAAAGAAGAGAATGGCTGATGGTAAGGAAAACTACCCAAGATATCAAAATTTGACCCTAGGTTGTAGGTTTCAAGGGATTTGACTAATCCCTTTGTAACTGTACTTCCAGTACTTTTGTATGTCCTGTTTTTTTTTGTTTGTTTGTTTGTTTGTTTTTGTAATGCAAAGGGCAACCAAAAATAATAGAAATGAGATAAAAAACTATCAAAGTTTGATGCCTTTATTTAGAAGTGTTTCCAAAGTTTTCTATTATTTATTCTATTTGTTTCAGATGAAATTAATGCAACCCTAGTGCACTCCACTGTTATAGCTTCACTAGGCTTGGACTTGAGATCCTCAGCTGAGAGAAGTTGGAAGATGATAGAGGCAGAAAGCAGAGAGAAGGCCAGAAGAGAAATGAGTGTAGACTCGTTTTCATCTTCCTCAGTTAGTGGGAAAATGGTACTTATGGGGCTTTCGTTAAACCCTTTGTTTGTACTGACACTGCCAAAATATGTTTGGCTTTAGAGAGACAAAATATATTCCCTAATGTAAGAACCAAATGATATAAGAAAAAAATGTTAGGAAAGTTCTTCAAATGAGGAATTGCTGAACTTTTATCTCTGCCTCCAGCTGTGAAATTGATTGATGGTCCTAAAGCCCCCAAGGAGTCTCTCCTGGTAGCCATAGTTACTATTATAAAAGCAGAGAAAACAAAATTTAAAAGAAATCCTGCATATCTAAACTAGGTGGAGCTGGGGATTATTTAAGAAAAGCATTTCTTTTATTGCTTTTCTTTTTAAGTGCAGGAGGAAAAAGGAAAATATGTGAGCAAATACTGTTGTCCTTCATACTCAGAAAGGATCTAATGCCATCAGTGTCTTGGTCAACATACAGTATATATTTCTGTGGCTGACCAGATCAATACAAGCTCAGAAGACTCTGCCACAGGACTGGCACAAATAGACTGAATAAACATTTGAATGTTTGAATTTGAATGAATGGAGATAACTCTAAATTTAAGCACCTCAGCTTTCTTTTTGAGCTACTACAATTTTGATTTACTCATAGAGTACAGAGTCTTTTTAAGATTTGGGCACATCATGCAAGATGGTCTTATGCCAGAATGGTCCATGTCTCACATTAATTCTAAAATTTTTCAGTAAGACCTTGAGTGTGTCCTTGTTTTGCCCTTTCCATTCTCCAACCTCAGTGTGAGTACTTGTCTTGTGGAAGTTCTTTGTGCAATAGTCTTTTAGACAAACTTAACTTTGGCATTCAAATATGATCAGACTATTTGAGCTGTGCTTTCTGAAGTAGAGTATGAATGCTTGACAGTTCAACTTGAGAAAATACTTTTGTGTCCAGTACCTTATCTTGCCAAGTGATCTTCACAATCTTCCTAAAAATATATTATTTGGTGATAGCCATGCATAGTGCCTTCATTTTTCTTTTCTAGATGTATTCATAGCATAGAGATTTTAAGCTATTATGCACAATGCATAATAACAATCTCTTTTTGTCTTCCTAAGTAAAATTCTCCCTTGGAAAAGTGCAGCCAGCATGCTTGCAGGTGAGGAAGCTGGGATTGATTCAATAGCTATCCATTTGAAAGATCCTTTTCCCCTATATTTTCTGGTGGAAGTCTGAGCCAATAGAAATGTGACATCTTAAAAGGTGACCTAGCCACAAAAAAATGAAAAAGAAAAGAGGAAGAAAACTAGAGGGTGACTTTTTGTGATGAATAGATACCTAATGTTGATTATTTCTAAGTCAAGGCAACAAGTATTTATTAAACAGCTATTGTATTCCATTTTTTACAGGTCCTATTTTCTACCTAATATTCATCCTGTGGCAAGAAGAAGAAAAGTGAAAGGGAGCAATTCATCTGACCATTTAACCATGTATTTCCAATCCTATTCTTCACTTATCTTTAGCCTCCTTTGGGAAGAGGAATAGCACCTTCCATTCAATGAGGAACATTCTCATACCAGGTCATATTCTACACATTCAAGTGTCTTGCAAGTCATTACCACAATAATCATCCTCCTCTCTCAACCTTCCTATTTCAAAGTTCAAATCAAACAGCACTTACCTCTTCCACTATGCCCTCTGAAAAAAATCTAATATGTAGGGAACACATTTCTCTTCATCTTAAATCTTTTCCATTCTCACTCTTTCCATCTTCTAGCTATCATTAAAATATGGCTCTCTTCGGAGGACACAATCTCCTTGTACTTGCTTGGCTACACCTTCACTTATTCCCTTTAGTTTACTGATTAATGAAAGAGAGTTGGAATGTTTTGTGGTTTGTTTTGTTTTTGTTCTTGTTTTTGTTTTTGCTCTGCATTGCTATTACAAAGGTTTCCCTCTAACTTTTTCATGATTTAAATTTTTTTCATATTACAAATAGATAAATTTTTGAATTATTTTAAAATATATAACAAGGTATATTATAATGATAACATAAGATGCATTATAAATATGTAGTAAATTATAATAAAACTGCTTATTCAAGAGAAACAAATTCTCCTATAATGTCCAAAAATCAATATCTCATTCTTTTTTTTTAGTTCTTCTCACCTTCCCTCTTCACCAAGAAGGCAAGTAATATGATTTAGCCTGTACATATATTATCATACAATACACATGTCCATGTTTGTCAAGTTGTGAAACAAAATACATATTGCTCATACTAAAGAAAAATGAATGGAGGAAATAAAATGAAGAATGGTATGTTTCAATCTGTGTTTGGACTGTTTTTTCCAAGGTGGTAGATACTCTTTTTCATCAGAATTCTCTTGGAGTTATCCTGGATCTTTTCCTTTGCCTTGTAGAAAATAGTTGTCATTTGCAGTTGATCAATACATTAATGTTATTACAGTGTATAATTTTCTCTTAGTTTTGCTCACTTTACTTTGCAACACCTTATATGTCTTTACAAGTTCTTCTGTTTGTGATTATATTATTTGTTATTTCTTATTGTACTATAGTATACCATTATAATCATATACCACAACTTGTTCAGCTATTCCCCAATTAATGGATAGCCCTTCAGTTTCCAGTTCTTTAGTACCACAAATAGTTGTTACAAATATAGTTTTAATAATTATTTTCTGCCATTTCACCATCCATGTTCTCTCCCTATAATATGATGTAGGTTGGATATGTGTAATCATTCCATATTTAATTCCATGTTCATATTTTAAGAGAAGAAACATATTGCTAATATGGGAGAAAATAAAGTGAAAAATGTTTTGCTTCAATATTCATGCTCCATCAGCTCCTTCTATGGTGTTGGATTGGCTCTCCCTCTACTTCTATAGCTCAGTAACTTTTCCTTTAATTTTATGCACTCTATATCCACCAGGATGCAAGTTATCCAGAGATCTCCAGGTCACTTCATTTCCTTTCTTTAAAAGTATGATACCTGACCCACAATTTTTCTCACCTCCTCAACACCTGTCCTAAAACCTGAGGACTTCAACATATATATGACTCTCCTTAAAATACCCTTGACATTAAGGTAATAATTCTCACTTCCCATGAGCTACTTCCCCACTTTTTGAACAACACACAGAGATGATCATAATTTTGATCTTGATATCATCAACAAATGGATCACCTCCATGTTTTAGAATTCTAAATTTCCCTCATCTAACCATAGCTTTCTAACCTTTTTTCTGACTACAATTAACCAAACTCTACTCTTCATACACACTATAGTTCCTAAACTTGCAACCTCCCAATTTTCTTCTGTCAGTCTTCTTTGCCCTTACAATTCTCTCTTCTTTCCCCATTTTGATCCCTTTGTGGTCCAACTGAATTCTACATTGTCCTCTTTTCTAGAGGTCCTACCTCCTGCTGAGCTTTTACCTTGGATTACTCCCACATTTTCCACATTTACTCCCTTGTAACACAAAGGAGGTGAATAAAAGCAGAAAAAAACTCTTTTGATTAGTTCTACTACAGTGTATGTTGTTCAGTTCTTTTGCATTTTTGTCTAATTTTTTGTGACCCTATTTGGGGTTTTTGTGGCAAAGATACTTGAGTGGTTTGCCATTTTTCCTCCAGCTTATTATATAGATGAGTAAACTGAGGCATATAAGGTTGAGTGACTTACTCAGGCTGTTATATTTAGTAAACGTCTGAGGCCAAATTTGAACACAGGAAGATGAGTCTTCCTGGCTCTAAGCTTGGCACTCTTTCTACTGTGATTCTTAAATCCCTCCTCATTGGATAGAGTGCCAGCCTTCGAGGCAATAGAAATAAATATTAGCTAAAAGAATGTCATATTCTGCCCTCAAGGAGCTTACATTCTAAAGACAATAGATGACTCCTTAAAAAAAGAACTAAAAACAAAGTTATTGGGATAAAACCTAGAGAATTAAAGATGGCTAGTCTGGGCCTTTCCTCAAACTAAAGGCTTCTAGAGGAATTTACTAATGGGTGAAGGTGATATAGGAACAGAAGGTAAAGTCTTGAGAACTGTGGAATTAAGAAGTAAATACATCACCCTTCTTGTCCTTTACAATTCTCATGGTTATTCTTTTCCATGAACAACTAACTGTTCTTCTAAAATATGTTATATGTTCATGATATTTGTTAGGGATTCAGAGATAAAAGATCAAAATGAAAATTATTCTTGATGAAGAAAATCAGAAAAAATAAGGAGTGAAAAGGGAAGAAGCCAATACATATTTATTTTAGCCTATCTTCAAATTTATAAATCAAGACCAAATGGGAGATGAAAAGATTAAACATCAACATATGTCAGCTAACTTTAATGGATGGAAATGTATGAACTGAATTCTGATGATCATTGCATATATTACTATGGGTAAGAATCTCTTCAAAGCACTGCCATAGAAGGAATAGACAGAACCCAAATGCAAATTAAAGGATACTGTTCTTTATTTTGTTTCATCAATTATTTTTATCTCTATTTAAAGCAACATGTGTCTTCTTTTATAATATGATGAACATAGAAATATATACTGTATAATAATATATATACAATCTATATGATATTTGCCTTCTTGGGGAGGAGAGAGTGGTGGGAAGGAGAGAATATGTATTGTAAAATATCAGAAAATGGATATAAAAATGTATTGACATGTAATCTGAAAACAAAATTAATATTAGAATATAAAAAATAATCTTTAGGAGAAATTGAGTGATCCTCACATTTAATAAAAGGGTGAGAAATTCAGTACTAGAGTATAATCTGAGGAATAACAGAATGATTTCTGCTCAGATCCATGACAAACTGTTCAACATGACATTAATAAAAGTTTATGCTCCAACCACAGATTTCAGAGACCAAAGTTGGTCAGTTCTATGAAGACCAAAAAGCATTTTCTGATAATAACACCTCAAAAAGATAACATATAGGAGATTGGAATGGAAAAGTAAGAATCAAAAGATAATTGAAATAACACTCAAATTTGGGTTTGGAGTACAAAATGAAACACAGCTTATACTAATAGAGTTTTTTCAACATAATTCCCTGGACATAGCAAACACTCATTTTCAACAACCCAAAACACAATTCTACTCATGGACACTGCCAGATAAACAATAATGAAAACAGATCACATATACTTTGTAGCCAAATGTGGAGAAACTCTATACAACCACTTAAAAGAAGACCTTGAGGTGACTGTGGCTCAGATAATGAGCTTCTTGTTATAAAAATTAAGATTTAAATTGAAGAAAGTAGAGCATACCCTCAGAATGGCTGAATAGACTTGAGGGATTAAATCTGGTAGAAAGGGTGTCTAAAAAAACTATGAAAAGAGATTCCCAATGCCACCCAAGAGATAGTTACAAAAAAAAAAAAAAACATTGCAAAGAAAAAGAGCAAAAAAACCAAAATGACTGAATGATAAGGCTTTGCTGAGGACTGTGGTACTGAGCACTGAGGAAGGAACATAAAGGAAATGGAAAATATAAAAAAGAAAGGCATATCCAAATAAATGTGGGATTCCAGATAATAGTAATTATGGATAGGAACATTTACTTAAATAAGCAATGGGAAGAATTAGTAGAGACCAGAATTATAAAGCAAGAGATCTCTTTAAGAAAACTAGTGATAATAAAGTAAAGTTTCAAGAAAAATGGGCACAATAAAATATAAAAATTATATGGACTGAACAAAAGTAGAAGAAATTAAGGGAGGAGACACAAAGAATTATAAAAGAAAGATCTTTATATCCTCAATAATCACAACAGGGTAGTTACTGCTTTAGAGCCAGATATACTGGAGAAGGAAGTCAAATAAGCCTCCATAAAAAGTACTGACAATAAGGGTAATGGAGGGCAGGGGTGGGACAGAATTCTAGTTGAAGAATTGAAATTGTAAAAAATGAGGCTTATAAAATGATGGACTCAATGTGTCAGAAAATTTGGATAACTCAACAGTGACCACTGCCTTGAAAAATATTTTATAACCTAATCCTAAAAAAGGGCAATACAAAAGAATGGACAAATTACCAAACAGTTGTACTCATTCCAGACACCAGCAAAGTTTAAGATCCTACAAGGTAGACTTTAGCAGTTTGGGAACTGAGACTTACCAAAAGAACAGAGTGATTTTCAGATTTTTAAGAGGCAAAAAGATCTAGAGACTGAAATACCAAGATTTCCTGGATTATAGACAAATGAAGGAAGTTCCAGGGTGGGGAAAATTTTTTTGTTTCATTGACTATACTAAAGCCTTTGACTATCTGGATCACAAACAAAATGTTGCAAGTCCTCAAAGACATAATAGTACCAAAAAATCTTATCTTTTATGCAGGCCAAGAAGCAACAGTTAGAACTGACCAAGGACTGATTAGTTTACAACTGAAAAAAGAACACAACAAATATATGTATATATAAAATCATAATATTTATTTAATTTGTTATGAGTACCACAATTGAAATTCCAGGGTGAGAAAACCAAAAGTCAGAATTAAAGTTGCCAGAAGAAATATCAGCAATCTCAGATATTCAGATGATACCATTCTGATGGAAGAAAATAAAGAAGAATTAAGAAGCCTCTTGATGAGGATGAAAGAGGAGAGCAAAAAATCTGTCTTGCGGATTTACTTTTTAAAAAAAATTAAGATCTAGGCACCTTATTGATCACCTTCTGGAAAACAGAGGAAGAAGAAATGGAAACAGTGTCAGATTTTTTTATTCTTGGGCTCCAAGACAACTGGAGGCAACAACTGCTGCCATGAAGTGAAAAATGCTTGCTCCTTGGAAGGAAAGCAATGGCAAATCTGGTCAGCCATGAGACTCAGTGTCTTTATCTGTAAAGTGCATAGTTTGAAATAGTGAATTTCCATAATCCCTTCCAGTTCTAAAATACCTATCACTTTACTTTTTATGCATCACTTATAACATACAATGAAATTTTAGGAAATTTTTAAGGGAAGATTTGGACAGTGGAAACTCTTAGGGATTACATGAGGTGAAAATATTTGAGATCATTAGCTAAAGATATGGTTAAGAGCACAAAGTATGCCACATTATGAATTTAAAGAATCAAAAATTGAAAATAAACAATTTTTTGCTTTGACATGGCTTTGTTCGGAAATTTAATTGGCTTTACCTTGTGACCAAACAAGATATAGAGATTATGAAAAATGAAGAGTATAATTTTTATTACATTAACTTAAAAAGTTTCTGTACAAACAAAACCAATGCAACCAACATTAGAAAGGAAAAAAATTGGGAGGAGGGGTGGTTCATAGCAATTATCTCTGACAAAGGCATCATTTCTCCAATATAGAGAGAGAACTGAGAAAAATTTGTAAGAATACAATACATTCCCTGTGGATAAATACCCAACACGTATGAACAGGTTGTTCTCAGATGAGGAAATTAAGACTATCTATAATCATGTTAGGAAATGCTCCAAATTGTATTGATTAGAGAAACACAAATTAAAACAACTCTGAGATCTCACACCTGTCAGACTGGCTAATATGATAAAAAAAGGAAAATGATAAATTTTTGAGGTATTATGAGAAAATCATGGAACCTCACAATTGAGTGTTGTTTCTTTCCACTGTTTCCCAATGAGAGCAATGAATGATTCATCTGTGCTTTAGAGTATAATTTCTTTATACAAAGAATATCCCTGATGTGATTTGCTAACAAAACCTAAGTAATAAAAATGGAGAGAACTAGTTCACGGATAGAAGAGTTGAAATAAATAAGCGAAATCAGCATTAACAATATTTATCATACATATATTTAAGTGTGCTTTAATTGATGTCTTTTGTTACTTTTACATCATCATAGTCACCACTCCCACTATTCTTTCCATATTTCCTCTCAGAAGAACCATTTCATGTGTTAAATAGTATTTTTTTTTATATTTTATTTGATCATTTCCAAGCATTATTCATTAAAGACATAGATCATTTTCTTTTCCTCCCCCCCAACCTCCATAGCCAACATGTAAATCCACTGGGCATTACATGTTTTCTTGATTTGAACCCATTGCTATGTTGATAATATTTGCATTAGAGTGTTCATTTAGAGTCTATCCTCTGTCATGTCCCCTCAACCTCTGTATTCAGACAGTTGCTTTTTCTCGGTGTTTCCACTCCCATAGTTTATCCTTTGCTTATGAATAGTGTTTTTTTTCTCCTAGATCCCTGCAAATTGTTCAGGGACATTACACTGCCACTAATGTAGAAGTCCATTACCTTCGATTGTACCACAGTGTATTAGTCTCTGTGTACAATGTTCTCCTGGTTCTGCTCCTCTCGCTCTGCATCATTTCCTGGAGGTTGTTCCAGTCTCCATGGAACTCCTCCACTTTATTATTCCTTTTAGCACAGTAGTACTCCATCACCAACATATACAACAATTTGCTCAGCCATTCCCCATTTGATGGGCATCCCCTCGTTTTCCAGTTTTGGGCCACCACAAAGAGCGCAGCTATGAATATTTTTATACAAGTCTTTTTGTCCATTATCTCTTTGGGGTACAGACCCAGCAGTGCTATGGCTGGATCAAAGGGTAGATATACTTTTGTCGCCCTTTGGGCATAGTTCCAAATTGCCCTCCAGAATGGTTGGATCAGTTCACAACTCCACCAGCAATGAATTAATGTCCCTACTTTGCCACATCCCCTCCAACATTCATTACTTTCCTTTACTGGTATGTTAGCCAATCTGCTAGGTGTGAGGTGATACCTCAGAGTTGTTTTTATTTGCATCTCTCTGATTATAAGAGATGTAGAGCACTTCTTCATGTGCTTGTTAATAGTTTTGATTTCTTTATCTGAGAACTGCCTATCCATTTCCCTTGCCCATTTATCAATTGGAGAATGGCTTGATTTTTTGTACAGTTGATTTAGCTCTTTATAAATTTGAGTAATTAAACCTTTGTCAGAGGTTTCTATGAAGATTTTTTCCCAGTGTGTTGTTTTCCTTCTGATTTTAGTTACATTGGTTTTGTTTGTACAAAAGCTTTTTAATTTGATGTAGTCAAAATTATTTATTTTACATTTTGTGATTCTTTCTATATCTTGCTTGGTTTTAAAGTCTTTCCCCTCCCAAAGGTCTTACATGTATACTATTCTGTGTTTACCCAATTTACTTATGGTTTCCTTCTTTATGTTTAAGTCACTCACCCATTTTGAATTTATCTTGGTGTAGGGTGTGAGGTGTTGATCTATTCCTAGTCTCTCCCACACTGTCTTCCAATTTTCCCAGCAGTTTTTATCGAATAGTGGATTTTTGTCCCAAAAGCTGGGATCTTTGGGTTTATCATATACTGTCTTGCTGAGGTCGCTTTCCCCCAGTCTATTCCACTGATCTTCCTTTCTGTTTCTTAGCCAGTACCAAATTGTTTTGATGACTGCTGCTTTGTAATATAGTTTAAGGTCAGGGACTGCAAGGCCCCCATCATATGTGTTTTTTTTTCATTATTTCCCTGGATATCCTTGATCTTTTGTTCTTCCAAATGAACTTTGTTATGTTTTTTTTCTAAATCAGTGAAGAAGTATTTTGGTAGTTCAATGGGTATGGCACTAAATAGATAGATGATTTTGGGTAGGATGGTCATTTTTATTATATTGGCTCGTCCTATCCATGAGCAGTTAATGTTTTTCCAATTGTTCTAGTCTAGTTTTAGTTGTGTGGAGAGTGTTTTGTAGTTGTGTTCATATAGTTCCTGTGTTTGTCTCGGGAGGTAGATTCCTAGGTATTTTATTTTGTCTAAGGTGATTTTGAATGGGATTTCTCTTTCTAGTTCTTGCTGCTGAGCTGTGTTGGGGATATATAGAAAAGCTGATGATTTATGTGGGTTTATTTTGTATCCTGCAACTTTGCTAAAGTTGTTGATTATTTCAATTAGCTTTTTGGTTGAATCTCTAGGATTCTTTAAGTAGACCATAATGTCATCTGCAAACAGTGATAACTTGGTCTTCTCCTTGCCTATTTTGATGCCTTCAATTTCTTTTTCTTCTCTAATTGCCACTGATAGTGTTTCTAATACAATGTCAAATAGTAGAGGTGATAATGGGCATCCTTGTTTCACTCCTGATCTTATTGGGAATGCATCTAGTTTATCCCCATTGCAGATGATATTAGCTGTTGGTTTTAGATATATACTGTTTATTATTTTTAGGAATGACCCTTCTATTCCTATGCTTTCTAGTGTTTTTAATAGGAATGGGTGTTATATTTTATCAAATGCTTTTTCTGCGTCTATTGAGATAATCATGTGGTTCTTGCTAGTTTGCTTGTTGATATGGTCAATTATGTGGATGGTTTTCCTAATGTTGAACCAGCCCTGCATCCCTGGTATAAATCCTACTTGATCATGGTGAATGACCCTACTGATCACTTGATAGAGTCTTTTTGCTAGTATCCTATTTATGATTTTTGCATCTATGTTCATTAGGGAGTTTGGTCTAGAGTTTTCTTTCTCTGTTTTTGACCTGCCTGGTTTTGGAATCAGTACCATGTTTGTGTCATAAAAGGAGTTTGGTAGAACTCCCTCTTTGCTTATTATGTCAAATAATTTGTATAGTATTGGGATTAACTGTTCTCTGAATGTTTGATAGAATTCACAGGTGAATCCATCAGGCCCTGGGGATTTTTTCTTAGGAAGTTCTTTGATGGCTTGTTGGATTTCATTTTCTGAAATGGGATTATTTAAGAATTCTATTTCCTCTTCTGTTAGTCAAGGCAGTTTGTATTTTTGTATATATTCATCCATATCACCTAAATTGGTGTATTTATTGCCATATAATTGGGCAAAGTAATTTCTAATGATTGCCTTAATTTCCTCTTCATTGGAGGTGCTGTCCCCCTTTTCATTTTTAAGGCTGTTAATTTTCTTTTCTTCCTTCCTTTTTTTAATTAGTTTGACCAGTACTTTGTCTATTTTGTTTGTTTTTTCAAAGTACCAGCCTCTTGTCTTATTTATTAAATCAATACTTTTATCACTTTCAATTTTATTAATTTCTCCCTTAATTTTTAGGATTTCTAGTTTGGTTTTCTGCTGGGGGGTTTTAATTTGATCGCTTTAGAGTTTTTTTCATTTGCATTTCCAATTGATTGATCTCTGCTCTCCCTAGTTTGTTAATATAAGCATTCAGGGATATGAATTTACCTCTGATTACCGCTTTGGCTGCATCCCAAAAGGTTTGAAAGGATTTCTCGCCATTGTCATTTTCCTCGATGAAATTATTAATTGTTTCTATGTTTTTTTCTTTAACTAAATGATTTTGGAGTATCATATTGTTTAATTTCCAATTTGTTTTTAATTTGGTTTTCCATGTACCATTACTAATCATTATTTTTATTGCCTTGTGATCTGAGAAGGCTGCATTCATTATTTCTGCTTTTCTGCATTTGTCTGTTATGTTTCTGTGACCTTATGTATGGTCAATTTTTGTGAATGTGCCATGTGGTGCTGAGAAGAAGGTGTATTCCTTTTTATCCCTATTTATTTTTCTCCATATGTCTATTAATTCTAATTTTTCTAAGATTTCATTCACTTCTTTTACCTCTTTCTTATTTATTTTTTGATTTGATTTATCTAAATTTGATAATGGTTGGTTTAAGTCTCCCACTAGTATGGTTTTACTGTCTATTTCTTCCTTCAATTCTCCTAGTTTCTCCATTAGAAATTTGGGTGCTATACTATTTGGTGCATACATGTTGATTAATGATATTTCCTCATTGTCTAAAGTTCCTTTTAACAAAATATAATTACCTTCCCTATCCCTTTTGATCAGGTCTATTTTTGCTTTGGCTTTATCAGATATCATGATTACCACTCCTGCCTTCTTTCTGTCAGTTGAGGTCCAGAAGGTCTTACTCCATCCTTTAATTCTGACCTTGTGGGTGTCAACCCGCCTCATATGTGTTTCTTGAAGACAACATATGGTAGGGGTTTGGATTCTAATCCATTCTGCTATTTGTCTAGGTTTTATGTGTGAGTTCATCCCATTCATGTTCAATGTTATGATTGTCATTTGTGGACTCCCTGGCATTTTGATATCCTTATCTAATTCTAACCTTTTCTTCTTCGGCTCTACCTATTAGTCCAGTGATTTACTTTGAATCAGTCCTCCTTGTCCCCTCCCTTGATGTTTCCCTTTTTAGTCCCTCCCTTTTTGTTCCCTCCCACTCCCCCCTCTCTTTCCCTCTCTTTTTGTTCTCCCTCTCCCCCTAACCCCCTTGGTTTTCCCTTCACCCTACCCTTGTTGGGTAAGATAGAATTCAAGATCCCAATGAATCTGGATGTTTTTCCCTCTCAGAATTGATTTCCCTGAGATTAAGGTTTAAGTAAAAAACCCTCTCTTCCTTTCCTTCTTATAGGAGTTTTCTTCCCCTCCCCTTCCCATGTGAATCTTTGTGTGAGAAAGGTTATTCTATTTGGTCTTTCTTTACCCCCTATTTATACATTACATTTTCCCCACATGTTAGTATACATAGACTGATAGATATGTAGTCCTTATAGAAGAGAGTTTGAATAAAGGAAGAAGATAACATTTTTCTCCTTTCCCCTTTCCTTAATATTTACCTTTTCAGGTATTCCATGCTCTTTGTTTTTTGGTATCAAACTTTCCACAGAGCTCTAGTCTTTTCTTTGCAAAAAGTTGGAAGTCTTCTATTTTGTTGAATGCCCATACTTTCCCTTGGAAGTATATAGTCAGTTTTGCTGGGTAGCTGATTCTTGGTTGAAGACCCAGCTCTCTTGCCTTTCTGAAGATCATGTTCCATGACTTACGATTATTCAGAGTAGAACATGCAAGGTCTTGTGTGACCCTGATTGGCAATCCTTTATATCTAAATTGTCTTTTTCTGGATTCCTGTAGGATTTTTTCGTTTGTTTGAGAGCTTTGGAATTTGGCAATTACATTCCTGGGAGTTGTCTTTTGGGGGTTTAGTGTAGAAGGTGTTCTGTGAGCTCTGTCAGTGGCTGTATTACCCCCGTGTTCTAGAATCTCTGGGCAATTTTCTTTGATTATATCTTGTATCATGATGTCGAGTTTGGTGTTTATTTCTGGCTTTTCTGGAAGTCCAATTATTCTTAAATTATCTCTTCTCCCTCTATTTTCCAGATCTGTCACCTTGTTGGTGAGATATTTTATGTTCTCTTCTAATTTCTTGGTATTTTGGCTTTGCTTTATTAATTCTTGCTCTTTTATACGATCGTTGTCTTCCAGTTGCCTGATTCTGGCCTTTAAAGCCTGGTTTTCCTTTTCAGTTTGGTCACACAGGTTTTGTAGATGCTTGAATTTCTCTTGCCTTATTTCCCACTTTTCCTCCAGAAGGCTTCCATCTTTTTGGTCATTTCTGATTCAAATTCTTCATGGGTTTGTGGAGAGTTTCCATTTGCTTTGGAAGGTTTCGGAGCATTTTCTTGTGTATCATCTTCTATCTCCTCAATATTTTGTATATTGGCTCCGTAGAATGTGTCCAAAGTCGCCCCTTTCTTCTTATTTTTCTTGGTATTTTGGGGCTTCTGTGCTTCTGTGGAGTTTGCCATCTCTGAATGGGGAGGATTAGCTTTTCTTATCTCTGTCTGGTGTTCAGAGGCTTTAGTCCTGGGCAGATTATCGGTTCTATGAGCTTTCCCTGGGTTAAACTGAGTATGCCTTCAGGCAATGACTTTCACTGGAACTGGAATGGAAGGGTCGGACCAGGGGGCCACACTCTCCCCCAGCTCTCTCTGTTTCCCTGCTGCTAAGGTGCCCCCTCGACTGGACTGGGTAGGGTTGCTTTCTGGAAGTTGCCTTCAGAATAGCTGGCGGTGAGGCTGTTTTGTCGGCCCTGAGGGTTGCTGTTGTTTCAGACGACCCTGCTCTCTGAGGGGGGCGTGGCTGCGGCTTCCTGAGCCTTGGACTCTGCGCTCTTACCCCTTAGGTCCGAGTGATCTCGAGTTCTGGCTTTTGAGGGGGGCCATACCTTTTGATCCAGGTCCAGGTACTGGAGGAGGATTCCCAGGGTCTATGCTGTTGAACGTTTTGAATTTTGGCCCCTTAGGAGCTTATAGTTTGAGATTGGTCGGGAAGGATTTTCCGGAGATCTGAACTTTAGCTTTCTCTAAGCCTCCATCTTGACCAGAAGTCTATTTTTTAAAAGAAAGAAAAAATCAGTTTAGATGAATGATACTTCAGAAAAGTCTAAAAAGGAACATAATGTTCACCTGGGAAATTTTCCACCTCTATGAAAGATTAGATGGTGTAAAAATGGATTTGAACTCTGGACTTCAATCCCCAGAAACCCTTGCTCCACTTCACCAGAATGATATATAGATTTCTTGATTATATTCTTAACCCAAGATAAATTATACCTTGTCTAAAAATATGTTTAAATACCAACGTTGAAAGATTTGCTATGTTTGTTTAAAAAAAAAAACAAAAAAAACTTGTGACAAATATCCATCAATTCATAGGTTTTTTTTTAAATGTCATACAGCAACTTATGTGAAATATGAAAGTGTGTTTGCTATTGTAATTAATCGGGCTATTATTGTTCAATTCATTTGCCTTATACTCACAGTGGAGCATGGCCAGATATCAAGAGGAAATGGATCTCATTTTTGGTGAGAAAGTCTTATAATCTTTATTGTCTTAGCTGACACAGTGTGTCAATGATTATAAGCTATATTTTTGAATTTTAAAAGCTCTTTTTTATTATATTTTTCTTGCATGTGCAATATACTATGTGTTTTTTTCTCTCCTTTTTATATTTAAAGCAGATGTCACCAGCCTTAAGGTTTTTCTTTTTTTTGACGTTTTGATTATTTTTCAGTGCTATAAGTTTAAGATACATTTGTTAATGCATACCCAAAAAGCTAGAAGACTACAAAAATGATGCCACTAATTATTTAAAAGAAATTATGGGACTTTGCTTAATGATTCTGTCTGATTCCAGGACAAGATATACACAAAAGAGAGCCATTGCACAGGACCAAAGAAAAGCCAATCCAGGATGGATTAATGCACTTCTAGGCCAATACAAAGGTCTTGAACCTAGTCTGAAGACTCAAGGTTACTGTATTTATCATTGCTAGACATAGGCTTTCCTTGTGTCCACACTCATTCTGAAAATACTCACAGACGAGTATACTGGAAACCTTGGCTCCTATAATCTGGTCCCCTTTTCTGCCTCTCATAGTGTGGCAACTTTCTGTAGTCCTGGCTACTGACTGGGTAAATGCATCATTGCTTCGATCATTTTGATTGGGCCCTGATAGAAGGACCTGTTATAGATTTATTTTTCTTTTTGCTTAGAATTTTTACACATGAGACTTTGATAGTCTATATTTTCATCCAGAAATTTTTCTTTTCTTTTTGATTTTCTGATGTCTTTTTAATTTCTCTTGCCAATTGATTCATATACCTCATACCTCAGCCATGCATCCATAAGTGATCCTGTATTTGTCAATCATCCTCTTAACAGGGGAATGTAAAAAAAATATCATTATTTAAATTGCAAAGTTTAAATTCCCTTTAGAAGAATTTTAGGTAAAGAAACATGATACTTCCCTGAATCCAGAAACTGAACTGTTGGAGAAGACACCATGAAGAGGCCTCCAGGCCACAAGCTGCACAAAAATGAACTTTGGGTGTAGTTGATTGAACATTTATTTGTATGTATACTTTCGTGCCAAAGGGGACTGCCCCCTAACTGGCTTTTTGTCAATGCGTCCAGCAGTAATTGGTTTTGTTCTTTTTTTTTCTCTTATTCTCAAATTGTTGTAATGTTTAAATTGATTATGTTTTTATGATCCTTTGGGGAAGTTCTCCCCAGATGATCAAACAAGGGAATGTAAAAATGGATTTGAACTCTGGACTTCAATCCCCAGAAGCCCTTGCTCCACTTCCCCAGAATGCTTTGTAACCTCATCTGGGCTGAGAACAAGATGGGGTATTTAACCTGATTGCAAAGGCTTTTGGGTCTTTACTTCCTGTCTCCGCTGGCATACAGATGCCTCTCATGATGTGAGTGAAATTTTGGGTGGGCCTCATGGCCCACCTGGCACATGCCTTTTCTTACTTGTATATTCTTAAATTATCAACCTTTAATAAACCTCTAAAATATGATACTCCTTGCAGATAGAAACTAATTTCTACCTGCCTCAGTTTCCCTAAATTTTAATCTTTACAATGGAGTGCCTTCTTATGACTCTCCTTTCAAGGCATGAGTGTTCAGTATAATTCTGAAAGCATCCCTCTATTTTTTTTTTCCATTCTCATTACTGCAATAATCACATATATTGTCTTCTTGACTTTGCTTGCAATACTCTGCATAAATTCATGAAGAACTTTTCATCTTTATCTGCATTTGTCAGAGTTTTCATTTCTTATAATATAGTATTATTTCTTTACATTCATTTACACCAATTTGTTTATCATTCCATAGTCTATGAGCAACTATTTTGTTTCCAATTTTTGTTATAACAAAAAGTACAGCTATAAATGCTTTAGGAAATATAGAGATTTTCTTCTTAATTAAAAGCCATTAAGGCTTTCTTGGAGGATGAGCCTATTATGGAACTCTCTGGGCCAAAGGATAATACAAATATTTTAACTACTTGACTTCCAAAATTCTAAGTTATTCTCCAGAATGATTGTACTGATTCATATCTTTACCTATAATGCAATAGTGTGCCTATCTTCCCTCAGCCCTTCCAAAATTCATATTGCCATCTCTTGTCTTCTTTAGAAATATGAAGGGTGAAACTTTATAATCATATGGATTTGAATTTTTTATCATTAACAATTTGAAGAATTCTTTCGCATGTTTGTTAGAAGTTTTCAATGCTTTTTTGGGTAATTGTTCATATCCCTTGACTAGTTATCTTTTAAGAATTTTTTATTATAACTATATAGCCTGTATATCAAATTGTTATCAGGGGAAACAGATACAAAATTTTTTTCTCTTTCACCTGCTTCCAAACTTGTCCTCTGTATGTTAATTTTATTTATACAGAAAATCTTTAGTTCTATATAATCAGAATTGTCTTTTTGTCTTCTAAAATTACTTACAAATCTTTTTTTTTGTGTTTTAAGAATTAATTCACTAGACTGTAGGGAAATATCAGTCAGCTGTTCTGATAATGGGCTCAGTTCTAACATATATAGTGAACTCAACTAAAATTATAAAAATAAGAGCAATTCCCTAATTGAACAATGGGCAAAGGATACTGGTACACTTTTCAGAAGAGAAATCAAAGCTTTCGAGTAAAATAAAAATGCTCGAAATCACTAGTGATTAGAGAAATGAAAATTAAAATAATTCTGAGATACTACCTCACAAAGATCAGATTGACTAAAATAGCAAAAAAAAAAGGAAAATGACGAATTTCTGAATTGAATAGGGAAAAACAGAGACACTAATTCATTATTGGATTTTTGAATTGGTCCTATCTCTCTGAAGAACAATTTAGAACTAGGTATATATTCCAAATATATTAAAGAATAGGGGAAAACTACAAATTTGTACAAAGAATATTTATAGTATCTTTTATGTGGCGGCTAAGAATTAAAAACTGAGATCTTTGTGGTGGCAAAAAATTGGAAAATGAGAGTCTGCCCTTAGATTGGGGAATGACTGAACAAATTGTGGTATATGTTGGTGATGGAATACTATTGTGCTAAAAGAAATAATGAACTGGAAGAATTCCATGTTGACTGGAATGACCTGCAGGAATTAATTCAGAGTGAAAGGAGAAGAACCAAGAGAACATTATACTCAGAGTTAGATATAATTTGGCACAATCAAATGTAATGGACTTCTCTACTAGCAGCAATGTAATGATATATGACAATTCTGAAGGACTTATGAGAAAGAGTGCTATCCACATCCAGAGAAAGAACTGTGGGAGTAGAAATGCAAAAAAAAAAAAACAACAACTTGATGACTTGGGTCAATGGAGATATGAATCAGAGATGTAGACCCTAAATGATCACCGTAGTACAAATATTAATAATATGGAAATACGTATTGATCAGTGACACATGTAACACTCAGTGGAATTGTGAATTGGCTACCAGTGGAGGTTGTGAGAGGGAAAGAAAAAACATAAATCATTTAACCATGGTAAAATATTATTAATTAATTAAATGAATAAATTTTGAGACTAAAAATAATTAAAAACAGAGGATATCCATCAACTGGACAATGGATGAAAAATTTGTGATGAATTATTGTGATGGAATATTGTTGTGAATTAAGAAATCATGGGCAGAATGGCTTGAGAAAAACCAGAGAAGTCTTATACAAACTGATGGAAATTGAAAGGAACAGAACTAAGAGAACATTATACAGAGTAACAGTAATATTGAAAAGATGATCAACTAGGAAAGCTTTAGGTACTCTGATAAAGATAATTGTCTTAAGCAATTTCAAAAGATATATGATTAAAAAATACTAAACATCTTCACAGAAAAAAATGACTATTCTGAATACACAATGAAGCATTATTTTTACTGTTGATTTTTCTCATGTTTTGTATGTTTTCTTTTGTAATATGTCTAATATGGAAGTATGTTTTGCATGACTTCATATTTATAATTAATATATTGCTTATCTTCTCAAGAGGTGGGAGAGGGGCAAAAGGGAGGTACTCTAAATTTTAAATAAGTGCTATGTTTTTAAAATAGATTTAGTAAATAGTTAATTGAATATATATATATGTAATGTGAGGGAAGTATCTAATACATTTTCTGATCATGGCTATGAGAGAAATATTATCTACTCTTTTATTTTTAATAGTAAAATCATGCATTTATTTAAAATGTAACATAGAATATGATCTTGATCTATGACTAATTTAAAAATAATTACTCATTGAACAAGTAAATAATCAAATTTGACATCTTATGGAGTATTCTGTACCCATAGTCTCCCACCTCTGCAAAAAAGGCAAGAGAGTACATATTTCTAGTTTGGGGCCAAGTCTGATGATTATAACATCAGGGCATTCAATTTTGATAATGATTTTGTTCTTATTTTTCCATTTACATTATTATTGTTTTTGAATTCATTACTTTCTGGATCTTTTCCTGCACTTTGAATTAGTTCATATAAGTGTTTTTATTCTTCAAAGCCTAAGAATCTATTTCTTTTTTATTCAACTTTTTAAATCTTTCTTCAATTACATGTAGATACAATTTTTGACAATTGATTTCTGACTTTTTGCAATTCAGATCCTCTTCTTCCCTTCCTTATCCCTGGTTTCCTGATACAATTAATAGTCTGATATAGGTTATATCAGTGCTTTTGTGCAATACATAGTTCAATATTCCCCATGCCATGACTGAAGACACATACCTCACATACAACAAAAAGGTAAAAAAGGTAATAAAGTGAAAGATGGCAAGCTTTGATCTACACTCATATTCCCAGCAATTCCTTCTTTGACTGTGGATAGTATAAATATATTTCTTCTAGGATTGTATTTACTATTCCATTACTTTAATGCACAACAACTTACTTAAATTTTCCTAATCTATGAGCATCTATTTCACCTATGTCTACTTTATTTCTACATTTTTTAAGGTTTAAAGAAACTTTGGGGCTAATATGATCTTTGCTTTATTGAATTCCTTAGGTCATGCATGGGTCAAGTATATGGGCTGTGGGTCAATAGATATACATAATTTAGTCAGTTACCTAGAATAATTGCAAATTGCTTTTCATGATGCTTTAGATATAGATATAGATATAGATATAGATATAGATATAGATATAGATATAGATATAGATATATTTTAGCAACTCTTCTACCTGTCCAAATTCATCCTGAGACCACATGTGATCACACAATCAAAACGATACTAAATCATATTTTTGACTTACATTTTGTATCTTCTAATTTCCCTAGGCAAGTCATACTTTCTCTGGACTTCAGCTTTTTTGTCTGTTAAATGAGGGGTTTTTCACTAAGCCCCTGACTCCATGCCTGTGTTAGGGATATTACTGATCTACTAAAAGGAAAATTTAACTAAACCTTGATATTCCAGGTAAAACTTTTCATTGAGAGGCATTAGAATAGGTAGAATTAGTTTTTATTTAATTTGGTTTATGGTAGATTCTGACCTTATAATCACATCTTTTTTTCTTTATCTAAAATAGGCAATAAAATGCTTTAGGAATATGAAAATACTGTAATGGCTTATTTCATCCTGGAAAGCAACCATTTAGCCATTGTGTTAAATCTCTTTTTTTAATCATTGGAAATAAGAAAACTTGAACATTAAATAGAATCTTCTATTTTTAGAATAATTCTCAAAAAAAGGCCTCATTGAAGACATAGTTACAAATAAGTCAACTATGTTGCTGTTATTTAAAAAGTGAATGTGTAAAGGTGACATTGTAATCAATATATTAAGCATTATTCATTTAGATAGTAATTCCAGAGATCATCTTCATAACTTGGTCTAGTAACGATATGTCCTAGGTATTAAGTCTATAAAACTAAGAATGATACAGCCGTAGTTCTAAATGGCAAAGGGTTGAAAATGATTATACTTAAGTATAACTAGTTATCATTTCTCATTATTCAAATGTTCTTTGAAAATTTACATGTAGGTTTATTATGCCCAATAACTAGTGACCTCTAGGTCACAAATTAAAATTAACCAGATCTATAAGTCCATTTAAATTAAAATGTATCTCTCAGTGTAAGAAAGAATTTCATCACTAAGATCATAATTGCAAATTGGCCACTTTATATATTAGGAGTTCTTATATTTTTCTTCAATAAAAAAGAACTAGTATTTCTTACACTATATCAGCATATTACAACTGTGATTAAAACACATTTAAAAATACTTTCATTTGAACCCTTCAACTTCCCTTTACAAGAACCAAAGATACACTCAAACATTAATAATGGTACTCCTTACTAGAGGCAAATAAAGAGGAAAAAAGTGATTTAACAAATGGATATATTTTTCTCTTTTATTTTCACTCTAGTGATAATGCAAAAATTAGAGCACACCTAGTGGCCATAAAGCCTGATTAAAGGAAATTAAAGGTCAGGGAAAAAATCAAAATGAGGCCAAATTATTGCCTATTTTGTTATTAATAAAAAAATGTCCCATTTTCAGGAGTATCACTTTAATTATATTTTATTTTCAATTCAAGTGGCAAATTTTCAGAAGCATTTTAAGAGAAGACTAAAACTGTTGAACATTCCAGATTCTTACCATCCCTATCAGAACTTATCTAGTCAGAGGGAACAAAGGAACTGGAGCAAATTATCTGTCATTCTCTTTCCTTCAGAATGTCTGCATGTAACAGACAAATGCATTCTGCTTTTGTATAAATAATATCCAAAAATAAGGTTATGGAACTTCCTGGGAGTAATCCTTGGAACTCTAAGAATTAGATATTTATGTTCTAGAATTTTGCTGGTGCATTTTCCGGTGGAAATTTAAGCCCATTGTCTCCTTTCTTCATATCCTATCCGTATTGTTCACTATTATCAATTGAACTTGTGCCAGTTCAGATACTCAGAGTCAAAAGAAAAACATTATGATCACAGGGAAAAAAATTTAATGCATCCAAGCAGTAACCATTAAACTTATTTTTGACCTTCCAGTTCTAAGCTCCCATTAACGATGAGAAAACTAAGAAGCAGCATGGAAAGAACATTCAGATGATAACCAATAAGCTTGAGTTCTACTACCAGTTTTGCCACTGATCAAGGGTGTGACCTTCACTTCTTTTGAGTTGTTACCCTGATTTAAAATGAGACAGTTAGGCTATGTGTTCTCTCATGTACTTTCCTGCTCTATAAATCTATAATTAGGTCAAAAAGAAACCTTCCTGATTTAGGAAACAAGTAAAATATCCTACCAACTTTGGGGAGATTTCAGTAGTTAAAGTTCACTTCCACATGAAACTTTTAAAAATTTATCTTCCTCCTAACTAAGAACTATTATATATCAGACTTTGTTTCACTGTTCTTCCCTGAGGCAAGCAAAAAAAAATTCTAATTTTAAGGCCATTCTGGGGGGGGGGGAAGCTGTCCTTGACAATATTTTTGTTTGGAAGATGAAAAACAAAGTGCCATCTTTCACAATTCTTTACTTCTCCAAATTTTCAAATTCACTGTAAATATATAATAAATATCCTCAAGTATTCTCTTGCTCAGAGTGATTCATATTTATGCATCTCAATACATGCTATAGTCTTCCAGGTTGATTGATTCTTCTTTTTCTTGGCCTTTGATCTCACAGGACATAGCAGGATTTGAGTGCATGGCAAGTATTTTTCAAACTGAATTAGAATAATAGTTTTTTGTCAATTATATTTTCCTTTCATAATAGAAAAGTTATCCTAAGGAGGTAAGGAGGTAAGAAATATTAGGTGATTCTAAACCAGTTTGGAATAAAAAATCTGTATATAATAACACTATTTCATTATATATTGTATAATAATAATAAAAATAATCAAGGCTAGCATTCATATGGTGTTTTAAGGTTTGCAAAGCACTATATATATATATGTATATATATATATAATCTCATTTGTTCCTCATAGCAGCTCTGGATGTTAGGTACTATTATACTCTTTTAACAAATGAGAAAACTGAGGCAGATAAAGGCAAAGAATTTGCCAGCCTCACAGCAGTAGTAAGTGTCTGAGGCAAGAAAATGAATCCAAGTCTTCTTTATTCCAGGTCCAATGTTCTCTCCACCAGGCCACCTAATTGCTAAATAATGATAATAATGATAATTATATGTAATAATTATAACCTACAATGGACCAAATCTCACTCTGGGTTTTAGGAGATATTCTCATCGTTTTGTAGAATAGGAAGCTGAGACAAATAGAATTTAAGTGACTTGTGCAAGATCACAAAGCTCATAAGTGCCTAAAGCCAGATTTAAACTACTGGTTCAGCCCTCCATCTACTAGCCACAGAAGAAATTAATATATTGTTGAAGATATAACACTATTTTGTGTAGAGATATAATAATGAATAACAAATTCATTCAAACACAATGTTTTATTGTATTTCTAGTATATATAGTGTATATATGCATATATATGCATATATATATATATATATATATATATAACTAGGCTAGTATTAGATATCAAGTAGAACTTGGAAATATTTTTTAAGTAAGTCCCCAAATAAAGCTTTAGAAGTCATATGAAAAAGAGCTCAAACTGATTCACTTCATCTCATTAGGAATGCTGCTCAGATCTTCATGAATTCCTTTATTCCTTTCCAAGGTTGTGACTCGATGATGTGAATACAAAAGCTGAGACAATTGAATTCTACCACACAAAGGCAAAGGAAAAATATTTAACCGTACCTTTAATGTGTTCCAGTCTCCTCTCTCACCAAGGCTCACTAAATATGCTTTCTTTAACCACATTTACCTTGTGCTCGCCAAGAATGTGTGAAAAGTTCAAATCACATTTTATGTAGAAGCTCCTACCTTAGTGAAGCTTTCCTTAAAATCCTAATTTTATAGTCATCAATCAAAAATACGTTTTGATCCAGCAATACCACTCCCAAGACTGGTTCCCATAGAAATCAAAGTTAGGGGGATAAAAGACCTATTTGTAAGAAAATAAATGTTTATCACAGTTCTTTTTGTGGTCTCAAAGAAAAGCAGATTGAGGGATGACTAAATAAGTTGTTGAATATGCTTGTAATGGAATCTTTTGCCATAAGAAATCACAAGCAGGACAGTTACAAAAATATCTAGAAAGATTTATATGAAGTTGTGTGCAACATGAAGTGAGCAGAACCAAAAGAATATTGTATGTACTAATAACAATAAGTATGGATAGCTATTATTAGCAATGCAAGGATCCATGACAACACAAGGTAATCATGATGAAAAAGGCTACTTACCAAAGAAAGAACTAATGGAGTCTGAATGCAGATGGAAGCAAACTATTTTCCATTTTATTTTCTTCATATGTTTTTTTAGTAAAACAATATGTCTTCATTCACAACATGATGAATGTGGGAATATGTATTAAATGATAATACATATATTACATACATAATATTATCTACCATCTCAGGCAGGGGGGAGATGAGGGAGGAGAGGAAATGTGAATTGCAAAATGTCAGAAAATAATTATTTAAAATTGTATCTACAAAAGAAGAGAAAGAAAGGAAATAAGCATTGGATGTAGATGCTAACTGGATTGTGGTGGTCTTTAAATATTAAGAAAAGGATTTTTAAATTTAATTTTAGAGGCAATATGAAGCCAATTCTCAGTAGGGATTTATAAAATACTTCTGTTATGCCATAAATAGTTTAAGTAGAGTAGAACAGTGTGTGATAGGTAGGAGAAAAACCAGGAAAGAGTGCAGTCCTGAAAACCTAAAGAGAAGGGAGGAAGAAAGGAAGGAAGGAAGGAAGGAAGGAAGGAAGGAAGGAAGGAAGGAAGGAAGGAAGGAAGGAAGGAAGGAAGGAAGGGAGGGAGGGAGGGAGGGAGGGAGAAGGAGGGAGGGAGGGAGGACATTTATAAAGAAAGATAAATAATCCATCTTACAAAAGAATTCAGTGAATGATTTTAAAAATTTCCATTTCTTTTTGAAACTTTCAGGAGGTTACATTTTTTTTTAGGATAAAGATGATCCATTCTGAAAAAAATATTTGCATCATTCCATAAGGACAAAGAATTTTGAAAGTAATGAATTTTTAAACTGTTTTATTGGAATTTATAAACCCAACTGGTCTGCAGAGCAAGCTAATTTTATTCTCCACCCCTTCCCTAAACAGCTTAAGTGAAGACTCTGGTTTTCAAGTACATGTATTCTAAACCTCAACAGACATCAACTAACCATAGCAGGTGTTCACTGAGGAATGATTTCCAGAAGTCTGAGGGCCCCAGCTCTTAAAATTGCCTTTGTCACAAGTAGAGTTCGTTTACCTTTTATCTGTGAAGCCATAAGAAGGGGAAAAATTCTCTGATGAGCCATATTTTATACATAAATACATTTAGACAGATGATTTAAAACTTTGACTCATCTCCAAGTAAGCTGTTTCATCAAAACACTGAAATGGTACAGAAACCAAAGAAATAAATGATAACATGAAATTTTTTCATATGTTTTTCAGAATGATGATTTCAATAAATTTAATCATGTCGTTTTCTTTACAGAGTACAAGAATTACAGAAAATTGTGGAGTACATTTTCATAAAATTTCTCCAGTTTTTTAACGTTAACAAAAATGTAGATACATTTAAGAATTTTCTCACTTTGACAATCAACCCAATAAATTGCAAATGGAATAAAATGTAGAAGTGTTCTGATCTAAAATTTAATATGTCAAAAATTACACTAATCTTGTATATTTCTATGAAGTATTTCTCAGACCCAAATAACTAAGTGTCTTTGAAATGTCAGTGGATATAAGATCAGAACACTTTGGTTTTTAATCCTGCTACTTCCATTTATGGATAATGTTTTAACAGACCACATTAGCTTTCTAAATCTCAGTTTTCTCAACTATAAAATTAGGGAGTTTTACTAAATGGCCTTTGAGACCATTTTTAACTTCAAATACCAACACCAAAGTCTTCTCTCCCCTTCTAGTTAAATTTAAAGTCATTTAGAATCTTATAATTTTCCTCAAACTTCATAGCATCAATTTATGATGAAGGTATACTTTCACAGAAGCAAGATATAATAAAAATACATGGGGTAGTGCCTATGTATTCTGCCCCAGTCCATTAATACATTAGACTTTAAGGGATCCTTGAATGTACATTGGAATTTTGACTACTTGGACATCTGCTGAGAGAATTCTGAATTTTTCTTTTACCACAAATAGACCAGGGGTTAACTAGAAATAGATTTATATATAAATTTTCAGAGAGAACCAAACTATTACCAAAATTAGCAATTTTTAACTAAGGTCTGAGAGCAAATATTAGTATAATTCTAGCTTTCATTTTAATATAAAATCCCAAATCAGAGAGAAACCCATGAAGCTGAATAGCCATTCTATTATGATTAAGTTCTAGATAAAATTTATTATTACAACAAAGTAAAACAAAAGCAAAAATCTGGAAGTAGATTGTATGCCAATAAAGCTATTTAATGTAAATTTGCTCTTCTTTCTATTTTTTTACCTAATATCCTTTAAACTTCATTCCCCATCTCCCATCTTTCCTCAGTTTTCCCTTTTTTCTGAAGAAGAGTTAGGTAAACTTTTTTGTGAAAACCAATCCCTCTATTTGTGCCTTTCAACTCATTCTCCTTGTTACCTCCCTTTTTCTCATTTTTGGACACATTTTACCTACATGGATATGAATGGCATATATATGTATATGTATGTATATGTATGTGTGTAAATATATAGATATCGCTACAGAATCAATCATCTAACAACTATGTATATTGTTACTTTTCTACTGTAATGAGATAATATTTTCAAGTTGTCATTTCCATTGTAAGCAAATAATTTACATACTTTCCCTAGGCTATAGTATTGTGAATTTTCAACCACAAGAATATTGAAGAATTATTTTCTAGTACAGACATTTAAAACTACAAAGAAAAAATTTAAATGAGTCAAATATACAGATCCTAGCAATCAAATACAGTATTCCCTTATCTCTTCCAAGTTAATGCAAAACCACAGAAACGTAATAGACTTCATGGTATTTTTCCTCTTCCCATTTGGCAGTAGATAAGATATTAATGTCTTAAGGAATAAAAATATTAATCTCTGATTCATTTGAAAATGTACTTCATTTCATAGTATAATTTCTGATGACACACTCCAATAGTTCAATGGATTCATGATCTCATGGGCATGATTTATCTTTCCTCAAGAATATATAGTATCTATACCTCTATCTTCATAAAGCATCTGCCTGACATAGAGGCTTTTGTCTACTTCATTTAGTATTTCATGGAACCCAGGAAATTAAAAGCCCTATCATTCATTCTTATTACATGATGAAGCTACTTCTTTTCCCCATTGTATGTGTCCTTGATGATATTGTTTTTTGCTACTTCTCCTAAGCAAGCCATTGCTGGTCATATACTTCCAATGATAACCATCATTGGCTTTCACATTTCCCACAACATTACCTTTTGTGATTTATTATGGTCTTTCCCCTTCCAGATATACTTGCAATGACACACCACAATGAAAAATCACTTGAAATGATGAAGTCTATCAATGAAGATTATACCTTATGCAAAAATAGATTTTATTTGTTAATACTCCAAAGTCAAAAAATAATTTTTTATATTTTTGATTGGACAGCAGGATATCACCAACTACTGTTCCAGATACCTAATTTCCAATCTCTTTAAAACATATTAATGAGAACAATTCATATACAGATTGAGGACATTTTAGTAGAATGTAAGAACTGAAAATAGGCAAGCATTTGAAAAAATGAAATAAATAGAATGTATTTAATGATATAATAAAATTATGTTTCTAGTCTCACAATGGATTAGCATGTGTGAAAAACCCTAATCTACTTATTTAAAAGCACTGAATTTGGGAAGGCAAAACATTACCTTAAAGATTCTGTTCCAGAGAATAGAAACAAGATGACAGAAAAGATAGCATTTGATCTGAGTTATCCCAGATTCCATTCAGAACAATTTTAAAATTACACCTCAGAACACAATATGGAGTAGCAGAAACAACAAAAGGATGAGGTGAAACAATTTTTTATCCCATGAAACTTGTAATTCTTTTAAGGGAAAAAAAATCTCATATATTCATTTAAAATCACCTCCACATTTTTATGGTTCTTAGCTCAGTTGATGAATGAAATGGGAAAAAAGATTCTGGTCCAGTCATAAACTTCTCATGTGTAAGTCAAAAATTAAATTGCATTAATTATACTAGATAGTAAGATCTTTATTAGTTTATAGACACATTGACTGCAGAGACAATCTTTTGTGTATTTTGTTTCCCTGCCTTTTAGAACAATGCCTAGCACATGGCTAATGATTAAAACGTGATGTTCTTTGATAGATATTATAATAAGGTTCAATTAGAGTCTGAATGGAAGAAAAATCCATTATAAGGTCTTTCAAATATTCCTGTCTGCAAATAGTATCACATTTATTACTTCAAGCCCCAGAATATTGCAGAGGATCCTCAATGTTTTATATAATCTCACAGAAGAGTTTGACCTAACTATCCAAACAGGAAAAGAAAAACAAAACAAAGAAAACAAAACAAAAACCAACAATGACAACAAAGTGAAGAAATTAGAAGAATCACACCAATAAAAAATGAGGGCCATAGAAACCTTTGGGCTACATATACATTTAATTTCAAAATGTAACAGAAACTCTGTTTTCTTGCATTTAAACTTATTTTGTTAAATATTTTCTGATTACATTTTAATCTGGTTCAGGTCACACTTCTTAATGTTGTAGGTCATACAGGACCTCTTGTCTGGATAATATTTAGATCACCCTTCATTTTGCAGATGATCAATGATATCCCAGGAGGGAGTCTTGATTGGAGTGTGAATTGGATTTATCAGGCAAAGTTGCACAAAATTGTCAACCTCATTCTCACTTGCAGAATCATTGAATATTAGTAGAAAGACAAGTCAAGATAACTGATGATGACCAAGGATGCAGAGGAACTTTTAATGTCTAAACAAGCTCTAGTTGCTCCACACAAGACTTCAGTTATCTTCATGGCCAGTGGAACAGATTATTTTCATCTGCCCATTCTGCCTAGTGAAGTCTTCAGGTGTTTGTGATAGACATTCTCCCAAGTCACCAATAGTTTGAAGCCTGTTGATTTTCATCAACCAGGTTTAGCCTATCTGCCAAGAACTGAAAAAGTAGAAAGAGAAATGCAAATCAATCAGTGGTCATAAACCCTTTACAAGAATCCACAAATCAAACACGAACATGCCTCTTATGTGGAAAATGGGGTTAAGTAATGTTAAGCTGTAGGAAGTGGAATCAGGTATTTAATAACATAAATTTTAGAAATAATGATAACAATAATAATAATAGAAACAATTATAGAAATAATAATCCAAATGAGACAAATCATGATTCACACCAAAATACCCAATCACACCAAAATACTCCAAATGGGATTTGTCCATGCTAAACTCGGGGTGGAAATTCCCCTCAATGTGAGTAGCCCCAGAGAAATGGCCAAGGATCTTTATGAAGGTGTGTATAGGGGGAGTGGGGACTCTGGAATCAGAGAATGAAAACTTTGATTTTGCAGACTGTCATGTCTTATTATCAGTTATCCCAGACGAATCCCCCACCCTAACTCCTTGGTAATGAACCTTGGTAACTCTGAAAGTTGGGAACATGTATTATGATTGCCTCTTAGACACTGGAGCTTTCTGGTCTGTACTGGTGAGTAAACCTGATTTTGCATGCAGTTATGTTGACTCTTTAAATTTAGTAGATGTATCAGGAGCACTTGTAAAGGTCCCAAAGCTTTCCCCTCGAATGGTTTCTGTGGCAACGCTATCAGTAGAACATTCTTTCCTTTTCATGGCTGGTTCCCCTAAAAATTTGTTAGGGAAAGATCTTTTATGCAAACTTAGAGCCACAATAATATACTCTCGAATTGGATCTTGAATGCTAGAATTGCCTGAGGAATCCTTAAATTTGCTTCCTGTACTTATTTCAGACAATCAAGAGGTAAAGAAGCCTCCCACCTTTGAAATCCCAGCTGATATACCTGAGTCTCTCTGGGCCACATCTTCTACCAATGTAGGCCTATTCAAATCAGCTGTTCCAATTCAAATTAAGTCAAAAGGTAGTCTACCTCATTTCATTTCTCAGTATCCCCTATAAAAAGAGAAAATTGAAGGAATTATCTCAGTGTTAAATTCATTAATTGAGCAAGAAATAATGATTCTAGATAAATCTGAATATAATATACCTATTTTATCTATTTAAAAAAAGCTAAAATTAGGAATAAATGAAAAACCTCTATATTGATTTGTACAAGATTTAAGGGCTTTAAATAATCATGTCATAAAAAGGTACCCTGTGGTTCCAAACCCAGCCAAAATTATCTACTCTATTCCCAGCACAGCCACATATTCGACTGTAGTAGATTTGTGTTCAGCATTCTTCTCAATCTCTGTTGATGAAAATTCCAGGAATATATTTGTCTTCACCTGGAAATGTTCACATGACTATGGTCCAGGTGGCCACAAGGGTTTGTGTACAGTCCCACCCTGTTCTCACAAATTTAAAACAGTATTTAGAAAATATTAATTTTCAGGAGAGCTGCTGGACACAATTTGTAGATGATTAATTCTTGGTCTCACCTAATACACAATATACCAGGAAACTAGCAAAGATTGTTTAGATGTACATAAGAGAGGCCAGAAGGTCTCAAAGGCAAAGTGGAATATTTAGAGTTTATTTTAACTGTTGGTACATGCTAGATTTACCCTAACATATTGAAGCTATTAAAAAAGTTAGTGCCCCCTACACTAAGAAACATTTGAGAGCAATTTTAGGAGGAACAGGGTTTTGTAGGAAATGGATCCCTTGATATGGGGAAATCAGTAAACACCTTATAGCACATAAAAATTCAGTCCCTGAACCACTTAAATTAGAGACAGAACACCTGTAAGTTCTTTCAGAATTAAAACAGACTATCCTGTCTGCCCCTGATGTAGGCATTCCAGATTACAAAAAGTCATTTACTATATATGTACATGAACATAGAAAGGTAGCTTCAGGTGTTTTAACTCAAACTTGGGACCTTTCCAATGTCCAGGTGCTTATTATTCAGCCCAGATGAACCCAGTAACTTCAGGAGTCCCATCATGTCTTAGAGGCATAGCTGCCACATCTTTGTTAGCAACTAAATCTACTGATTTAGTATTGAGATGCCCATTAACCATAATGTACCCACATAAAAATAAAAGCTTTGTTGCTAAGATATAGAACACAGGCATTTTTTTGATCAAAGACTTGCTAGATATAAAGTAACCTTCTTAGGTAATGAAAATATTACCTTGAAATGTTGTACAGTACTTAAAACTGCAACCTTGCTCCTACATTACCAGTTTCAGGAGAACCATTGCGCAGTTGTGAATCTTAAGTTTCTATGGCTGAAAAAGCTTGAGTTAATCTCCTCAACACTCCTTTAGAAAACACAGATTTAGTTTTATTCACTAATGGTTTCTGTTTCATGAGGGATGGCATACCTGGCACTGAGCTATTATAGTCACAGAATTTGCGATTGTGTGGTCAGCTTCACTACCTTCAAATATAAGTGATCAAGGTACAAAACTGATAGATCTAAAACATACCTGTATAATGACCAAATATACAAACACAATAATTTACATGGACTCTAGATATACATTTGGAATATGCCATGCAGTGGGTATGCTATGGCTTCAAAGAGGATTTTTAACCTCAGCTGGAAAATGTATCTCAAATGCAGAAATTATTAATGAAATGCTGTCTGCTCTTCAGCTACTTGAAGCCCTAGCTGTAGTTCTTTGATCTGCCTGTACAGATGGAACTGATCCTGTCTCTAGAAGAAACAACTGGACAGATACTACAGAAAAACTTGCTGCCTCTGAAGGACCTGAATTAATTTTAAATTTGACAACTAGTAACAATTCAAATTTATCCCATTCTTTTTTTTAAAAAAATGCTATTTGGTCATTTCCAAACATTATTCATTGGAAACAAAGATAATTTTCTTTTCTTCACCACCCCCCTCCCACCACCTCTCCCATAGCCCACACGCAATTCCACTGGGTATCACATGTGTTCTTGATTCAAACCCATTTCGATGTTGTTGGTATTTGCATTAGAGTGTTCATTTAGAGTCTCTCCTCAGTCATATCCCCTCCACCCCTGTAGTCAAACAGTTGCTTTTCATTGGTGTTTTTACTCCCACAGTTTATCCTCTGCTTGTGGATAGTGTCTTTTAGATCCCTGCAGATTGTTCAGGGACACTGCATTGCCACTAATGGAGAAGTCCATTACCTTCGATTGTACCACAATGTATCAGTCTCTGTGTACAATGTTTTCCTGGTTCTGCTCCTTTCACTCTGCATCACTTCCTGGAGGTTGTTCCAGTCTCCATGGAATTCCTCCACTTTATTATTCATTTTAGCAAAATAGTATTCCATCACCAACATATACCACAATTTGTTCGTCCATTCCACAATTGAAGGGCATCCCTTCATTTTCCAATTTTTGGCCACCACAAAGAGTGCAGCTATGAATATTCTTGTACAAGTCTCTTTCCTTATTATCTCTTTGGGGTACAAGCCCAGCAGTGCTATTGCTGGATCAAAGGGCAGACAGTCTTTTATCGCCCTTTGGGCATAGTTCCAAATTGCCCTCCAGAATGGTTGGATTAATTCACAACTCCACCAGCAATAAATTAGTGTCCCTACTTTGCCACATCCCCTCCAGCATTCATTTCTCTCCATAGTTGTCATGTTAGCCAATCTGCTAGGTGTGAGGTGATGCCTCAGAGTTGTTTTGATTTGCATCTATCTGATAATAAAAGATGTAGAGCACTTTTTCATTTGCTTATTAATAATTTTGATTTCCTTGGCTGAGAACTGCCTGTTCATGTCCCTTGCCCATTTATCAATTGGAGAATGGCTTGATTTTTTGTACAATTGATTAAGCTCTTTGTAAATTTGAGTAATTAAACCTTTGTCAGAGGTTTTTATGAAGATTATTTCCCAATTTGTTGCTACCCTTCTGATTTTAGTTACATTGGTTTTGTTTGTACAAAAACTTTTTTAATTTGATGTAGTCAAAATTATTTATTTTACATTTTGTGACTCTATGTCTTGCTTAGTTTTAAAGCCTCTCCCTTCCCAAAGGTCTGAAATGTATACTATTCTGTGTTTCCCTAATTTACTTATAGTTTCCTTCTTTACATTCAAGTCATTCACCCATTTTGAATTTATCTTGGTGTAGGGTGTGAGATGTTGATCTATTCCTAATCTCTCCCACACTGCCTTCCAATTTTCCCAGCAGTTTTTATCGAATAGTGGATTTTTGTCCCTAGAGCTGGGATCTTTGGGTTTATCATATACTGTCTTGCTGAGGTCATTTGCCCCAAGTCTATTCCACTGAATCTCCTTTCTGTCTCTTATCCAGTACCAAATTGTTTTGATGACTGCTGCTTTGTAATATAGTTTGAGATCTGGGGCTGCAAGGCCCCCTTCCTTTGCATTTTTTGTAATTATTTCCCTGGATATCCTTGATTTTTTGTTCTTCCAAATGAACTTTGTTATGATTTTTTCTAAATCAGTAAAGAAATTTTTTGGAAGTTCAATGGACATGGCACTAAATAGATAAATAAGTTTGGGTAGGATGGTCATTTTTATTATATTGGCTCATTCTACCATGAGCAGTTAATGTTTTTCCAATTGCTCAAGTCTAGTTTTAGTTCTGTGGAGAGTGTTTTGTAGTTGCGTTCATATGGTTCCTGTGTTTATTTCAGGAGATAGATTCTTAGGTATTTTATTTTGTCTAGGGTAATTTTAAATGGTATTTCTCTTTCTAGTTTTTGCTGTTGAACTGGGTTGGAGATATATAGAAATGCTGACGACTTATGTGGGTTTATTTTGTATCCTGCAACTTTGCTAAATTTGTTGATTATTTCAATTAGCTTTTTGGTTGAATGTCTAGGATTCTTTAAGTAGACCATAATGTCATCTGCAAAGAGCGAAATCTTGGTCTCCTCCTTGCCTATTTTAATGCCTTAAATTTCGTTTTCTTCTCTAAGTGCTACTGCTAGAGTTTCTAGTACAATGTCAAATAATAGAGGTGATAATGGGCATCCTTGTTTCACTCATGAACTTATTGGGAATGCATCAAGTTTTTCCCCATTGCAGATGATGTTTGCTGGTTTTAGATATATACGGTTTATTATTTTTAGGAAAGACCCTTTTATTCCTATGCTTTCTAGTGTTTTTAACAGGAATGGGTGTTGTATTTTATCAAAGGCTTTTTCTGCATCTATTGAAATAATCATGTGATTTTTGTTGTTTGCTTGTTGATATGGTCAATTATGTGGATGGTTTTCCTAATATTGAACCAGCCCTGAATCCCTGGTATAAATCTTACTTGATCATGGTCGATGACCCTTCTGATCACTTGCTGGAGTCTTTTTTGCTAGTATCCTATTTAAGATTTTTGCATCTATATTCATTAGGGAGATTCATCTATAATTTTCTTTCTGTTTTTCACCTGCCTGGTTTTGGAATCAATACCATGTTTGTGTCATACAATGAGTTTGGTAGAACTCCCTCTTTGCTTATTATTTCAAATAGTTTGTATAATATTGGGATTAACTGTTCTTTGTATGTTTGATAGAATTCACTGGTGAATCCATCAGGATATTTTCTTAGGGAGTTCTTTGATGGCCTGTTGGATTTAATTTTCTGATATGGGATTATTTAAGAATTCTATTTCTTTTTCTATTAGTCTAGGCAGTTTATATTTTTGTATATATTTGTCCATATTGCCTAGATTGGTGTATTTATTGCCATATAAATGGGCAAAGTAATTTTTAATGAATGCCTTAATATCCTCCTCATTGGAGGTGATGTCCCCTATTTCATCTTTGATGCTGTTAATTTTCTTTTCTTCTTTCCTTTTTTTAATTAGATTGACCAGTACTTTGTCTATTTTGTTTGTTTTTTCAATGTAGCAGCTTCTAATCCTTTATATTGGATTAATAGTTCTATCACTTTCAATTTTATTAATTTCTACCTTAATTTTTAGGATTTCTAGTTTGGTTTTCTTCTGGGGGTTTTTAATTTGTTCGTTTTCAAGTTTTTTTTTTATTTGCATTTCCAATTCATTTACATCTGCCCTCCCTAGTTTGTTAATATATGCACTCAGGAATATGAATTTATCTCTGATTACTGCTTTGGCTTCATCCCATAAGATTTGAAAGGATGTCTCACCATTGTCATTTTCCTCGATGAAATTATTGATTGTTTCTATGATTTGTTCTCTAACTAACCAATTTTGGAGTATCATATTATTTAATTTCCATTTAATTTTTAATTTGTTTATCCATGTACCCTTACTGATCATTATTTTTGTTGCCTTGTGATTTGAAAAGGCTGTATTTATTATTTCTGCTTTTCTGCATTTGTATGCCATGTTTCTGTGACCTAGTGTATGGCCAATCTTTGTGAATGTGCCATGTGGTGCTGAGAAGAAGGTCTATTCCTTTTTATCCCTATTTATTTTTCTCCATATGTCTATTAACTCTAATTTTTCTAAGATTTCATTCACTTCTTTTACCATTTTCTTATTTATTTTTTTGATTTGATTTATCTAAATTTGATAGTGGTTGGTTCAAATCTCCCATTAATATGGTTTTACTGTCTATTTCTTCTTTCAGTTGTCCTAGTTTCTCCATTAGAAATTTGGGTGCTATACTATTTGGTGCATACATGTTGATTAATGATATTTCCTCATTGTCTAAAGTCGCTTTTAACAAAATATAATTACCTTCCCTATCCCTTTTGATCATGTCTATTTTTGTTTTGGCTTCATCAGATATCATGATTACCATTCCTGCCTTCTTTCTGTCAGTGAGGCCCAGAAGGTCTTACTCCATCCTTTAAAGCTGACCTTATGAGTGTCTACCCACCTCATGTGTGTTTCTTGAAGACAACATATGGTAGGGTTTTGGATTCTAATCCATTCTGCTATTCATCTATGTTTTATGGGTGAGTTCATCCATTCAAGTTCAAAGTTATGATTGTCATTTGTGGACTCCCTGGCATTTTGATATCCTCCCCTAATTCTGACCTTTCTTCTTTAGCTATAACCTTTCAAGCCAATGATTTACTTTAAATCAGTCCCCCTAGTCTCCTTGCTTGATATGTTTCCCTTTCTATCCCCTTAATTTTTGTTCCCTCCCCAAACCCCCTCTTGTTCCTTCCCTTTTTGTGTTCCTTCCCCCCCTAACTCCATTGGTTTTCCCTTCTCCCTTACCTTGTTGGATAAGATAGAATTCAAGATCCCAATGGATCTGGATGCTCTTCCCACTCAGAGCTGATTTCACTGAGTGTAAGGTTTAAATAAAAACTCTCTTCCTCTTCTGCTTACAGGAGTTTTCTTCCCCTCCCCTTCCCATGTGTATCTTTGTGTGAGAAAGATTATTCTATTTAGTTTTTCTATTCCACCTATTTGCACATTACATTTTCCCCACATATTAATATATATATATATATATATATATATAATTTTATATAAATGTAGTACTTATAGAAGAGAGTTTGAATAAAAGAAAAAGATAACATTTTCTCCTTTTCCCTTTCCTTCATATTTACCTCTTCAGGTATTCCGTGCTCTTTGTTTTTTGATATCGAATTTTCCACAGAGCTCTGGTCTTTTTTTGGCAAAAACTTGGAAATCTTCTATTTTGTTGAATGCCCATACTTTCCCCTGGAAGTATATAGTCAGTTTTGATGGATAGCTGATTCTTGGTTGAAGACCCAGCTCTCTTGCCTGTCTGAAAATCATGTTCCATGCCTTATGGTAATTCAGAGTGGAAATTGCAAGGTCTTGTGTGACCCTGATTGGCATTCCTTTATATCTAAATTGTCTTTTTCTGGATTCTTGTAAGATTTTTTCTTTTCCTTGAAAGCTTTGGAATTTGGCAATTACATTCCTGGGAGTTGTGTTTTGGGGATTTAGTGTAGAGAGTGTTCTATGAACTCATTCAATGTCTGTATTTCCCCCTTGTTCTAGAATCTCTGGGCAGTTTTCTTTGATTATATCTTGTATTATGATGTCTTGTTTACTACTTATATCTGGCTTTTCTGGTAGGCCAATTATTCACAGATTGTCTCTCCTTCCTTAATTTTCCAGGTGTATCACCTTGCCAGTGAGATATTTTATGTTCTCTTCTAATTTCTCAGTCTTTTGGCTTTGCTTTATTAATTCGTGCTCTTTTGCAAGATCATTGTCTTCCAGTTGCCTGATTATGACCTTTAAAGCCTGGTTTTCCTTTTCAGTTTAGTCAAACGGTTTTTGTAGCTGCATTTTTTCATGCTTCTGATTGTTGAGTTCCTTTTGCATTATTTCCCACTTTTTCTGCCAGAAGGCTTCCATCTTTTTGCTCATTTCCAATTTAAATCCTTCAAGAGTTTGTGGAGAGTCTCCATTTCCTTTGGAAGGTTTCTGAGCATTTGCTTGTGTTTCCTCTTCTATCTCCTCTGTGTTTTGTATTTTTGCTACATAAAATGTGTCCAAAGTCACCCCTTTTTCTTTCTTTTCTTGGTGTTTGGAGGCTTTTCTACTTCTGTACTGTTTGCCATCTATATCTGAGTGAGGAGGACTGGCTCTTAGTGTATCTGTTGGATGGTCCAAGGCTTTAGCCCCAGGAAAATTGTCCATTTTCCACAGCTGCTCTGTCTTCCAGGGGAAGCCCAGGGTCTGCTGGCATTTCAGGTTTTACTGCTCTCAGTTCCCTCCAGTTGCTTCTCTGTTGCCTTACTTCCATGCTCTGATCGTGGCTCAGCACTGTCCACAAGGTATGAGGTTTCTGTTCTTTCAGAAGACCCTGCACTCTAAGGGGAAGGGTTCCTGGCCTCCCTGAGCTCTGAGGGCTCCTGATGGAATTAAGTTCAGCTGGGTTGGGCTGAATGAGCTCCGAAGCAAAAAAAAAAAAAAAACCTCCTCTGCCTTCTGTGTTGGATGGAAAGACCCAGCCAAGGGACTATAGTCTCCCCCCATCTCTCTCTGTTTCCCTGATGTTTGTGTTTGGTGCCCCCAAGACTGGCTCATGTTGATTTCAAGATGCTCCCTTCAGAATAGCCAGCCCTGAGGCCTTTTTGCAGGCCCTGAGGTTCCCACTGCTGATTTGGGCTCAGTGATCCGGGTTGGGGGGGATGGTCCTGGAACCTTCCTTCTGCCTTCCCCTTAGATCCCAGTGATCTAGGATTCTGGCTTTTGGGGGGCTTATCTTTTGATCCAAGTCTAGGAGGAGAGTTCCCCGTCTCTGTACTGTTGTTCAGTTTGAATTTCGATGCCCTAGGAACATTCAGTTTGGTTTTCAGAGGTCTGAACTTTTGCTGCCTCTAAGCTGCCATCTTGTCCATAGGGTGTTCTTTGATGGCTTGCTCAAATTATTTTTCTGATATGGATTATTTAAGAATTCTATTTCTTTGTTAATCTATGTAATTTATATATATATATATATATATATATTTATTTATTTATAAATATTCATCTGTATCACCTATATTGCCATATTTGTTGCCAAATAATTGGGCAAAAGAGTTTTTAATGATTGCCTTAATTTCCTCTTCATTAGAGGTGAGGTCTCCCTTTTCAACTATGATACTGTTAAATTTGGTTTTCTTCTTTTCTTATTTTATTAGATTGACTAGTACTTTGTCTATTTTGTTTGTTTTTTTCAAAGTATCAGACTTTAGTACTATTTATTAATTAAATAATTCTTTCACTTTCCATTTTATTAATTTCTCCCTTAATTTTTAGGATCTCTAATTTAGTTTTCATCTGGGAATAATTTGTTTGCTTTGAAGTTTTTTTTTTTTTTGATTTGCAAGTTCACTTCATTGAACTCTATGCTCCCTAATTTGTTAATATATGAACTCAAGGATATAAATTTCCCCCTGAGTACTGCTTTGACTATATCCCATAGATTTTGAAAGGATGTCTCATCATTGTCATTTTCTTCAATGGTATTATTCATTGCTCTTATGATTTGTGCTTTAACTAACTGATTTTTAGAATCACATTATTTAATTTCCAATAATTTTTTATTTGGCCCTCCATGTTCCCTTACTGATTATTATTTTTATTACATTATGATCTGAAAAGGTGTATTTATTATTTCTGCTTTTCTGAATTTGTTTGTCATGTTTTTATGTATGTCCTAGTACATGGTCAATCTTTGTGAATGTACCATGTGCTGCAGAAAAGAAGGTGTATTCCTTTTTGTCCCTATTTATTTTTTCCCATATATCTATTAACTCTAATTATTCTAAGATTTCATTCACATCTCTTAATTCTTTCTTATTTAGTTTTTATTTGACTTATGTAAATATGAGAGTGGTAAGTTCACATTTCCCATTAGTGTAGTTTTACTATCTATTTCCTCCTTCAACTCCTCTAGTTTGTCCTTTAGAAATTTGGATGCTATACCATTTGGTGCATATATGTTGAGTACTGATATTTCCTCATTGTCTATATTGCCTTTTATCAGGATGTAGTTACCTTCCCTATCCCTTTTAATCAGGTCTATTTTTACATTGGTTTTGTCAGATATCATTATTGCAACTTCTGCCTTCTTTATTTCAGTTGAGGCCCAATAGGTTTTGCTCCAATCTTTAATTATAACCTTGTGAGTGTCTACCGGCCTCATGTGTGTTTCTTGTAGACAACATATGGTAGGATTTTGTTTTTAATCCAACCCAATATTTGTTTTCCTTTTATGGATGAGTTCACCCCATTCATATTCAAAGTTATGATTGCCACTTGTGTATTCCCCAGTATTCTGATATCCTCTCCTAGTTCTGTCCTGTCTTCTTTTGTTTCATCCTTCCAAACCAGTGGTTTGCTTTTAAATAGTCCCCCTAATCCCTAACCTTAATATGCTTCCCTTTCTGCTCCCTCCTTTTTTGTTCCCTTCTTATTTTTTTAGGGTCTGTTAAGTTCCCTCCCCCCTCTCTTTCCCTCCTTTTTTGTACTCCCTTCCCCCCTAATCGCCTTAGTTTTCCCTTCCCACTTTCCCTATAGGGTAAGATAGAATTCAATACCCCAATGGATCTAGATGCTCTTCTCTCTCTGAATTGATTTCAATGAGAGTAAGATTTAAGTATTACCTATTAGAACTCTCTTCCTCTCCTTCAAGAGTATTCTTCCCCTTCCCTTCGTATGTGTCTCTTTGTGTAACAAAGATTATCCTATTTATCTTATTTCTTCAAGTTTCTCTTGGTGCCATCTTTGATTCCCCCCTCCCTTTTTCTTTTTTTGAATATAATCTTATTCAACTTATTACCCCAATCTCTTCCTGTGAATGTTTCTCTAATTACTATGATAGTTAATATAATTTTTAGAGTTACAAATAACATTTTCCCATATATTAATATGAATAATTTGATCTTATTAAAGTCCTTTAAGAAGGAAGTTTAAATAAAAAACATTTCTGTACTTTTCTCTCTCTTTCTTATTTATCTTTTCATGTTTCTCTTGATCTTTGTGTTTGGATATCAAGCTTTCCACTTTGTTCTGATCTTTTGTTTACAAATACTTGAAAATCTTCTATTTTTTTAATTCCCATATTTTCCCTTGGAAGTATATAGTCAGTTTTGATGGAGAAGTGATCCTTGGTTGAAGACCCATTTCTCTTGCCATTCTGAATATCACATTCCACATCTTGGGATCCTTAATTGTGGAAGCTGCCATATCTTGTGTAATCCCAATTGGTGCTCCTTGATATCAGAATTGTCACTTTTTGGCTTCTTGTAAAATTTTTCCTTAGCTTGGAAGCTCTTGAATTTGGCAATTATATTCCTGGGAGTTGTCTTTTGAGGATTTAGTGTAGAGGGTGTTCTATAAACTCTTTCAATGTCTATTTTGCACCCTTGATCAAGAATATCAGGGCAGTTTTCTTTGATAATTTCTTGTAGTATGATGTCAAGGTTTCTTTTTATTTCTGAGTTATTAGTGATCCTTAAATTGTCTCTTGGTGAAAGAAAAGTCCTAAAAAGGGTTCAGCAAGCCCTCATACCAGGGGGCTAGTCTTCCCTGAACACCCCATACAGCCCATTGTATAGCCTGTTATATAATGCATAGAACTGGGCCATCAATATGAATGTTTTAGAGAGATACCATTTCCCTTGGGAGACTGTTCAATACTTTTAATGACTAAAAATCCGTCTTAAGTCAAAGTCTTTTTAGCATAAATGTTCTTCTAGATCTATGTATGCCTAACTGTGAGACAAAGAATACCACAATATACAGAGAATTAATGCTAAAGGTCACCCTTAGAACAATGGAGAGACATAGATAGGAAAAATAAGTTGTAGTATATTACTATTAATGGGCAAGAGAAGCAGTATAAAGCATGATACATGGAACATTCTTAGAGAATGAATAAAAAGAAACTGGAAAAGAGTTATGTAAAAAGAGAGGACATGGTTAGGTTTCTATCTTTATCACTAGTGATAATACTCAAAAAATGACATCATGGATCTATAAAAGAGAATGGAATTTCATACTAGTTTTTAGCTAATCCAAGTTCTTCAATTGTAAGATGTAGAAAATGAGGTCCACAAAGACTGAATGGTTTGCATAGCAAGCTAGAACCCCAATTCCTTGATTCTTCAAAGGTTCTCCTTCCACAAAACTCCTTTACTAACAATAGGATATATGAAAATGGCAACTAAAAAATTGTAAAGAATTCAACCTTCTAAAATATATTTAAAATATTAAATTTAATTATTTATGTATTTATTCTATATAATTTATAGAAATGATGACTATATTCAAAATAATAAATTAAAAATTTTAAATGTATAAGATATAACTAGAAAAAATATAAGATAATTAAGGTCGGCATTAAAAACATTCATTTGTGAACAAAGACAATTAAAAGAATCTGGAAAGACTTATATGAAGTGATGCAAAGTGAAGTAAGCAGAACCAAGAGATCATGGCACATAGTAATGACAATATTAGATGGTGATCAGCTGTGAATGAATCAGTAATGCAAAGATGCAGGATAACACCAAGAGTCTCATGATATAAAAGGATATTAATCATCATAGAAGAAGCAAAAAGAGTGAATGAAGATTGAAATATACCATTATTCACTTTATTCCCTCGATACATTTTTCTCCAATGTAAGCGATATATGTCTTCTTCCACAAAATGAAGAACATGGAAATATGAATTATATGATAAAAGATTAACAAACTTTATTACATTGCCTGCTACCTTAAGGATGGAGGTAGGGTAGGACAGAAGAGAACATGGATTAAAAAAAGTCAGAAAATGTTTATTAAACTTTGTGCCTTCATATAATCCCTAAAAAAAAAATAAGGCATCTGTTTGTGAGAAATGCCATTTATTGTTGTTTTAAGATAATAGAAATACAGAGATTAAAATAGCATTAGTATCCTATTACCTCCTTAGATGATAATGAAAAGATCAGACTACATTAAATTTTATGCTACTTCTCATGTGCAAGTCACGTATCTAATATTTCACTCCAGAGAACTGTGAATGAGAAATGTATTAATTGTCCTTACTTATATAAAATCTTTAATACCATCTTTTACCAGCAGATACTCTAACTAAATAAATAAGTAACAAAAAGAAACACAAAACACCAAACAAACAAAAAATATTATAGGTGGCAGTTAGGAGGAAAGTTGGATAGAAAGTCAGACCTAATGAGAAGAAGACTCATCTTCTAGAGTTCAAATCTGTTCTCAGATACTTAATAGTTATGTTACTCTGAGCAAGTCACTTAAACTTTTTTGCTTTATCTGTAAATGAGCTACATTAGGAAGTGACAAACACTTCAATATCTTTGCTGAAAATCCTCCACTGCAGTCACAGAGTCGAAATGACTGAATAATAATAAAACAAAAAGCTAACCACTAGTGAAAATAGAGACCAAAAAAAATTAAAATATCCCACAAAGAAAAAATTCAGTCTTTTCAGTAGTATCCCACATTTTGTAACCCCATTTTGGGATTTCTAGGCAGAGACACTGGAATGGTTTGAGATTTTCTTCTCCTGATCATTTTGTAGATGAAGAATCTGAGGCAAACAGAGTTAATTGACTTGCCCAGGGTCACACAGGTGGTATATGAGATCTTGGGGTATATTTGAATTCTAGAAAATTTAAGTCTTCCTAACTTTAAGAGTGGTACTTTATGCACTATACTAAAGAGCCATGCATGACAAAATAAAAAATGAAGGAAAAAAATGTCACATTTCCTGCCTACAGAAAGTTACTAATCTAGTCAAAGTATCTGCTAAATAAACAAATTAATAGAAAATGTCAATAATGTATAATTTTTTAAAGTTACACTAAAATAAGACACAAATCATTAATGTGATAATAAAGAACTAGCTATGTAACTAATTCATTAAACAATGTGTTACCTCACCCTAAATGTGAATATTCATTCCATATATTTTTTAAAAATTGCAATTTTCTTCAACTTCCACCTTCACACTTTTGTCTCCTTATAATACAGTATCTGAGCCATAGTGCTGTAATTTTCTGTTGCCTAAAACATATATTTAGAGATAATTTGAATTTTTTTTAATTATTGAAGGTGATGTTGGTGACATAAATTTTATGAAACAAAATGTAATTCTTGGAATATAAGACTTCTCTTTTGATTTCGCAACACAGTAGCTGCTTTGAAATGAGCCTTGTTTTTACTATATCTAAAACAGTGACATTTGACAAAGTCAATATTATTGTCATTTTCCCTGACCTAGCTTTTCATACCATACATATATAAATGAGAAATAGGCATTAAGTTATACTAGGCTTTGGAATTCAACATAATCATTGATCTCTTTCAATAAAAACAGTTGTGGTGTTTAATTAGCCAGGTGACTTACTTGGTCAGGCACCAAAGATGTCTCTTTATGTTGATTCTAGAATATTAATTATAATATTCCAACTTTATAGAGTAGATAACACTAGCTAATTCTAAAAATATCACTAATTTTAGAGGGAAATTAGTTACTGTTTAGTTATAGAATTTGTTTCCTTTTATGGTGAGCAGATAGGCGGCACAGTTGATGGAATATCAGGCCTGGAAGCAGGAATATTTGAGTATAAATCTAGCCAGACATTCACTAGCTTTGTGACCCTAAGCGAGTCATTAAAACTTCCTTTGCCTAAAATTTCCACATCTGGAAAATTGAGATAATTGTACTACCCCTCATAGTGGTTGTGAAGATTAAATGAGAAAATATTTATTCTTTTGTTTTGTTTCTTAGTTTAATTAATTTATTTGTTACATGGAAATAACCAGGTAACTCATTTCTTCCCTAAGAGACCCCACCAATAGAGAAGGCATCACTGAGAAAATGATATATGTACATAGAAAACTATGTCTTCCATTTTTCTATTTATCACTACTTTTTAGGTGAACACAAACAAACCAGTCTTCAAACAAAATTTCTGTTGTAATACATAATATTCTCATAGTTCTACTAATTGCATTTCATAATTTTATGTAGATCTTTCCATATTTTTAAAATTAATTTGTCCATCATCTCTCATGGTTCAATTGTTTTCCATCCCAATCATATGCCCTGAGATGTTTAGTTACTTCTCAAATTGATGTGCATCCTTTCAATTTCCAGTCCTTTGTTACCAAAAAGAGAGCTGCTGTAAATCTTTTGGAATATATAGATTTTTTTTCTTTTTCCCTGATCACCTTAGGAAATAAGAATAATGGTGGTAATAATGGGTCAAAAGGTATACACAGTTTTATAATTCTTTGAATATAATTCCAGATTTCTTTCTAAAATGGTTGGATCTATTCAGAGTACCATCAGGAAATAACATTTATAAAGTGATTGGTACAGAGAATTATATAAAAGTACATTTTTACATATACTTGTATAGATAAATTTTTATTTTTCTCCGGTTGGTTGTTATCCTTATTCTCAAAGAGGACCAAAATGACATCACTTGTTTAAGTCATATGTGTCAGAATGTAGCTGATTAGACCAATCCAGGCTTGGAAGGCTCTACCACAGGTCAAATACAAATAGCCCAGTATGAACATTTGGGATGGAAAGATATCTCTAAATTTTGTTAAGGTAGTTTCTAGACTTAATGTCTTCTTGTTGTTAGTCAGATATTCTAGATAAAAGGGTCAAGGTAACAGTACTGGGCCTGGTTCTTTGGTTAGCACAATGGGTAACAGTGAGATAAAAATTAATCTTAATTTTTTTAATTTTATAATATTTTATTTGATCATTTCCATGCATTATTCATTAAAGACAAAGATAATTTTCTTTTCCTCCCCCCCACCCCCCATAGCCAACATGATTCCACTGGGTATCACATGTGTTCTTGATTCAAAACCATTGCCATGTTGTTAATATTTGCATTAGAAAAAAATTAATCTTAATTTAATAAAAATTATAAGGATTTAAGAAGGTGATAGATAAAACGGAAACCCTAAATAACTAAGGGCATTAAACCTTTTTCCCTCTCCCAACTGATTTGACCTCACAAGGTTTTATTTTCCTGGAAAGCAGGCTACTCTATTTCTCTGTATTACTAAATAAAACCCAAATTGTCTATTGTAATATTTATTGGGAAAGGATGGGGGATTGCAAAAACAGGGGATAATGGGAGGTTTGTAGCAGGGTATGGAGGAGTTGAGGGGAGAGAGGAATATTGCTCCTAGTGAAGCAAGGGAGAGAGATGCCCCCCTGCCAAGAGGAAGCAGCAGGGGTCCGATAAGGACTGTTTGTCATTGAATGACTGAACTGAGGTTCAGCTCTCTCTATGCCCCCAAAAGATAGTCCACTTATCTGACTGTGAGTTCAAATAATATGAGGTTTAATAACCAGTTGGGATTGGAGTTATTTTCCTCAGCTTCAGAGCTGACCCCAGGCCTCATAGGCTAGTGGCAGGTTTCTCCCACTCCCATCTACTCTATATCAGTCCACACTTTGTCTAATTCAGAATCTTAGCAGTAGACAGAAAGCAAACAAGAACAGTTATAACTTTCAGAAGCCTGTAACTTAGGACTGAACAGAGTAGAAGTACTCCACTCCAGACTGGGCTGAATGAACTCCTCCCTCCTCCAACATCAAGAAGGAAAAAAAAGAAGCCTGGCAGAAAGGAAGTGCTAGTCACAAGACCCAACTGCCACTCCCAGTTGCCTCATCCCCCACCAGCTGTCAGTCTAGTTTCCTTAACACACTATATAAATAACCTATTTCCAATAACTTATAAATAATGTATTTATCTTAAATCTCTGTCTACAAAATTTTCAAAAAGACTAGTCACAGCAAGTTGAGGCCTAACTGAAGCTCTGCTGTGACTCTGGGTTTCCTACAGAGCCCAGAGGGGAAAAAATATCTTCTGGTTTCTTGTCTGTAAGCCACTTCTCTCCAACTATAGCCAAATGATCAACTAATCCAAAGTCCTGGTATTCCCAAATTGTCACAGGGAAAAACTAAGGAGCTCAGGAACTTTACTCCCTCCAGGACCAATTCAGATTCCCAGCTGAGTCAGTCAGAAAACTGTTCTGAATCCCAGAGTTCCAGTGGCAATTTAAAATACCTGTGAATTCCAACAGAACTCTTGCTTTTAATTCTGAAATGACTTTGAGCCCCTTTGACAGAAACTTCTCTCCCCTGTCTCTCAACTTATCAGGATCAATTACTAATTAATAATATTCCTAATAATTTGCACATTTCACATTTCTTTTGAGCTACTGCAATTCTGCTTTGCTCATAGAACATAGTGCCTTTTTTGATGTGAGCATGCCATACAGGATGGTCTGATGCCATAACCTCCCATGTCTAAAAGTTGATAATAAAGTTCTTTAGCAAGACTGTTAGAGTGTCCTTGGATCACTTCTAACCTCCAAGTGAGTACTTGCCTTGTGTTAGTTCTCTGTAAAATATTCTTTTAGGTAAATGTACATTTGGTTTCTGAACAATGTAGCTCTGGCATATTGTCCAGGGTTCACAATAGTGAGATCAGCACAAAGGCTTGGTGTACTTTCAGTATCATGGCCAGCCTAATACTCCTCTATCCCAATTTCCTTCAAGAACTCTTAAACACTGGTAGAATCCCCAATGGCAGTGCATGTATCAACCTTTTCATGTATGTGGACATCATCGGAAAATATACTGCCAAGGTAAGTGGACTCATTCACAGTATTCAAAATTTCCCCATTTGCTTTTACCATTGATTATATGTATGAATGAGGCAGTGCTGGGTGGTGAACAACTTTTGTTTTATTCATGTTTATAGTCACACCAAAATTAGCACAAGTGACAGAGAATCAATCCATGCTCCATTGTATCTCAGTCTCAGAAGCTACACTGATTGCATAATCATCTACAAACAGAAAGTCATGAACCAATTGTCCTTCCAGTTTAGCTGTGAATTGTAGTCTTTTTGAGTTAAATAATTTACCCTTAATTTAGCAGCTGACCATGATGCCGTTTACATGCTCATGGAAAATGTCACATATGACATTTTCCTGAAAACATCGTGTTAAAAAGCATGAAAGCAAGCAGCCATCTGAGCTTCACTCCACTGATGATTGGGAAAGTATGAGAGCATTGTTTCATTATCCAGATCCCATACATGCCATTATGGAGCTGTCAAACAATATCAATAAACTACTCTAGGCAAATTTTGTCATGATTTTTCTTAAGACTTTATAGATGATTGTCTCAAAGTTCTTGATCAGATTGACAAATGTTCCTGTTCTTTCTCCTGGAGTTGTCAGACAGCAAACACCATTCCTCAGTCCTTTCTGAAGCCATGCTGAATTTTGGGTAGCTGATCATCTGCCAGGTGCAGGATCAGCCTATTAAGTGGGATGCTGGCTAGAATCCTGACAGTAATGACTAAGAGAGACTTTCCTTTGAATATAGAAAAACCTATTTCCTTTTCCTTCTAATAAGTGAACAATGGACATTTCCTTGATCTCTCAGGGAATAACCCACCTAACCCAAAAGATTTCAGTCAGTTTTTTTAATGGGCAATGGACTCTCTGATTTGTAAATCTCTGCTGGAATTGAATCATCACCAGGTCCTTTGCTGCAGAAAAGAAGGATAATAATATTCAAATCCTCTCTTTAGTTGTAAGTTCTGTTAGAGAGGGATTGACTTCATTCTGAGGTATATATTCAATGACTTCAGCATTGATTGATGAGGATCTGTTGAAAACACTATGGAAGTGTTTAGAGCTTCTCTCCAGGAGCATGAGGCCCATAAATAGCCTCCAGGGCAGTTTTAAAAGTGCTTTGGTTTATTAATATTAAGGTAAAACTGAATTTCCTCTTTCTTCTTCCTGAGCCAAGAATCCTGCATCTCACTAAGCTTATTTTTCACTTTAGTTTTTATGGAGTTGAATGTTGCCTTTTTTGAGACTAAAGGACTATCCTGATAGTAAAAATGCTGTGGAATTCTCATTTTTCATTTATTAGCAGTTGAATTTACCCATCATTCATTAAAACAGTCCTAATGTTTGTGAGTATTCTGGTCCAGATGACTAAATGCAATTGTATATTCCAAATCTCTGAAAGCTTCCTACTCCTTTTCTGCTACCCTGATACCATGATACCATGTCTTGGCTTAGATTTCTCTCCAAGTCAGCAACAATTTATTTACTGAGAAGTGCTTTAATCTATTGATATTGAATGTTCTGGTAGTCAGCTTGCCTTGAGGCTGCCATTGCTGTTGAAGGAGAATGTTTAACTTGGGAGGATAAGTCTATAATTGGTCCAGCTCTCTGAGCCACCCATTGTCTTTTTCATTCACATACTATCTGTCTCTCCCCATTACAATAATATAGACTATTAAATTCAAATGTTTGATGTAAGGGTGCATGTATGAAACTTCATTGCATTTAGGAAAAAGGAAGATAAAATTAGAGATGAAAAAACCATGAGATGCACAAAATTGTAACCATTACCATTGACATTTCTGACTCAATTCTTCCCACTCAGGCATTAAAACCATTCAGAACTTAAAATTGTTTGGCATACTATTGATAAGGGTCTCCAGATCTTTGTAAGATTTTTCTTTTACTTCATCAGGGTTCTTCATAGTGGAAGTATATGTGTTGATGAAAGGCAATCACATTGTCATGAGCTTGACGTTCATTTATTTTGGGAGGCATATAAATATGTTCACTAGACTAGATTTGATTACAAAACTGATACCAACTTCATGGAGAACACTCCAGAAAAACATGTATCTAGTTCCAACAATGCTAATCTTCACAGGAAGCCTAGTTTCACTAAGGGATGCTATCTGCTTTCAAGATAGGCTAAGTTTTCTCAAAGTAATAGCTACCTTAAAGGCCTACTAAATTTCATATTGTTTATAAGGCTGTGTACAAACCATGTGCCAATGGAGAAGGGAATCATCTTTTCAAAAGATTTTTAGGGAAGCATTTTCTGGCTTGATGTTTTCTACTTCCTTTTTAAGGTCTCTTATTTCCTCTTGAAAGTTTTCTCCTACCTCTATTATTTGTTTTTTTTTTTTGATCCTCTTTTGAAACTTCCTGTTCATTTTGGGCCTTTCATCCTTTTATATTTCCTATTTATTCTGCACACATTTATATTTCTGCTTTGCTATCCTCTTCTAAGCCTGTATTTTGATCTTCCCTGCTACTAAAGTCGTTTTCCAGGGTTCAGCATTTATGTGTGTGTGTGTGTGTGTGTGTGTGTGTTTGCTCATTTTATGCATCATTTTTGTTGTTTTTGAAGTTTAACTCCTCTCCTGGGGTGGAAGAAATACTGTCTTGAGTTCATACTGTGTAATATTCTAGTTCTTGGGATTGGTTCAGTTGCTATTTGAATCATGCAAAAAGCACAATACAGGTATGTGTTTATGGCTAACCTGGTATGAGGGGTCTTGTAGCTACTCATTCCAATTTCCATTTATGCTGGATCACTTTGGCTATGTTGGACCTTGTTGGGCTGTGCTCCTACCCTGGTATTTTCCTTAGATAGCACTCAAGTTCTACCTTAGTGTGCTGCCCTGCATTCTCTCCTACTCTAGAAAGATGGATCTTCTTTGCTGTTTCTCCATATTGACCAGGAATGGAGTACTGCTTCACCCTCCCTTCTGTTATTGCACTACTCTATTATTTGTTTAAAGACATTTTACAGGGCTTTTTTTTTTTTTACTGTCCATTGGTGGGTTATGGGAGCTCTAAATGCTCCTTACTCCTCTATCTTGGCTCCCAGAAGCAGAAGTCTCCCTCCCATTATATGTCTCAAACAACTCAAATGTCTTAGCTAGAAACTAAATTTATATTGTCTAATCAACTGCTGTTTCTTTGTTCCTTTCTTTGAATCCTATAAAATGTGTATCTTAACAAGCATTCGGTGGGAATGGGCCACCCCTTTTTCAGGTCTTTCTTCTATTGGACTACTTGATAAACTTAATTCTAAATTATTTCATTTCTGGATTTGGTTCTAAGCTAATACTTATTTTCTTGGGTTCAGACTCAAGGCACTTGGATTCATTTGTTTTTAGGTCCTACCTTTCTATTTTGTTCACTATCTATTTTCTTATGACAACAAATACTCAAATTTTAGTATATATGCTGCCAAAGGAAACTCATTAATGCTTCTTAAGTCTCTTCCTTCTCTTCAATGGGATGTTTCTTAAGAATAAAGGTTCAATTTCAAACTTTATAGCACTGATATTGAAACAGATTTTTCACAATGAATTAGGATCTGCATTTATTATCAATTAATATATACTATATCTCAGAATTCCTGAATTCTAAGGATCTACCACCCTCAGCCTCCTTATTTAAAAGATCTTATAGCTGTGTACTACCACACCCTGGTGAATAGTAAACTTCAGAGAAGTGCCTCACTTTCAGCCATGAAGAAGATCAAAATTCATGAAAACAGTTATTTAAGAAATAAAGAAAATTCCTCAGTGCTCGTGACTAGAGCACTGTGACAAAATATTAAAAATGATATTACCTAAATTAATTTATAGATTTGATGTTATCACACTATTATACAACTTTATAGAACTAAAAAAAATAATGAAATTAACTTGGGATAATAAAAGATCTATAAATTAATAAGGGTGGGAATGAATATTAGAGAAGTTATATTTTTAAAAAAATATTAGATATGTTTCATAACTGTTGGCTAGGGCAATATTTTAATTACATGAGTAAGAGATAATTATAAAAAATGAAATAAATAATTTTGATGGAGTTAAAATGAATATATTTTATATAAATAACATCAATAAAACTAGGATAAGATTGAAAAAAATTACATCAAATATCTGACATACAGGATAAATTGGAATATAACATAAATATGTAAAATCCAAAGCCATTCACTAATAGAAAGATTATTAAAAGATGGAAAATTATTGTCAGGAAGATTATCAACCTTTGAAAATATGCAAAGATTGTTCCAAATAGCTAATAATCAGATAAATACTAATGAAAAAAATTCTTGCTTCATATAACATCAAAAAAATTTTAGCTGACAAAAACTAACAGTATTTGATATGAGGACTGTTTAAAATCAAGCTCCCTACTGTCTTGTTCATGAAGCTGAGACTATCCACTTCAAAATTGGTCTTGGAAATAAATTTGAAATTATATAAGAAAAACTACTAAATTGTTTTTGCTTTTTGACACAATGATGCCATTTTAGACATGTTACCCACAGAGGTTCCATATACACTAAAATTTTCTGTAGTAGTACTTTTATAGTAGAAAAGAACTGGAAAGGAAGCAAATGTTCTTGAATTTGGGGAATGGCTAAAAAACAATGGTGTAAGATTAATAAAATATCATAATTCTGTACTATGAAACAATAATATGAAAACTACAGAGCAACATGAAAACATAAATTGATGCAAAGTAGAGTAAAGGAAAATAATATGCAAAATGATAAAGCATTCTAAATTGAAAGAACATAACTTTTTAATGGCACTAAAGAAATGGTATGAGAATAAATTTTCAACCCTTCTTTTCAAAAAAGGGATTCTATCAGTATGGAACATTATAGATAATATAACCTTATTCTTATGTATTTGCTAGTTTTGCTAAATTGTTTATCCTCTTCCTCTTTTGGATTCTTTATTATAATAATTGGCTTTCTGGAATGGGATGATTTTGAAAAAAATTAAATATGTATAATACCAGCAAGACAACTTATAAGGCAATGCAGCAAACCTTCTTTATGCATTAAGTGGTTGCTATATGCCTAGTACCCTGCTAAGCACTGAGTATTCAAATGCAAATAGACAAAAAGACAATCTCTAACTTTATAGTTTATATTCTAATTGGAAGAAGGGGAAAACTACACAAAAGAGAGATTCTTAAAAGGGGCTAGAGTGAGAGATTGACTTGTTAATAAAAATATTCCAATGCTAATTAAAAAAAATTGGAAAGAATTACACAAGAAGGTAAATAGCAAAATGAACAGAACCAAGAGAACATCATCCACAGCTACATATTTAATAGTCTAAGAATAAACTGAGAATATTATATTTCATAGAATGAACTGAAAAATGGAAACTTGAAAGCCATAATCAACATATACATATTTATCTCCTGGGTGTTGTCTTCTATAATGCAGGGAGGGGAACAAAGGGCTGAGACATTTGTAAATGAATATTAACAAAATAAAAAAACACGTTAAAATTTTTAAAAAAATAAATAAAACTCCTCTGGGAGCAGCTAGGTAGCTCAGCAAATAGAAGATGCCTGGAATCAAAAGGATCTGCATTCAAATTTGGCTTCAGATACTTCCTAGCCAGGTAACTTGGGCAACACACTAAACTCCAATTGGCTGGCCCTTAATGCTCTTCTGTCTTGGAACCAATATCTGTATTGTTTTAAGACAGAAAGGTAAAGGTTTAAAAAAAATTACTCTAGTATCCTATTTTTTCTTTAAAGCATAACAAAACTCTACAATTATCTATTTACCTATTAAAGTAATCCTAATTGGAAGGGGAAATGGGAGAATCTTATACTAAACTTCATAAGAAATTCAATATATTGAATGTAATGTATGTCTCTACTAGCAGCAATGCAATGACCCAGGACAATTCTGAGGGACTTATGAGAAAGAACACTATCCACATCCAGAGGAAGAACTGTGGGAGCAGAAACACAGAAGAAAAACAACTGCTTGATCACATGGGTCGACGGGGATATGATTGGGGATGTAGACTGTAAATGATCACCCCAGTGCAAATATCAATAATATGAAAATAGGTCTTGATCAATGACACATATAAAATCCAGTGGATTTGTGCATCAACTGAGGGGGGGGGTGGAAGGAGGGGAGAGAAAGAAGATGAATCATGTAACCATGGAAAAATATTCTAAATTGATTAATTAAATAAAAAAAATTAAGAGAAAAAAAGTCAGTGGAATTGTGCGTTGGCTAAAAATTTCTTGACTAAAAGAAAAAAAGTTAGAATTGTGTGTTGGCTATGGGAAAGATTGGGAGGAGGGGAGGGAAAGAGCATGAATCTTGTAACCATGGAAATTTTTTCTTAATTAAGCAATTAAATAAAATTTAAAAAAATTAAACATACACATGATACCAGCTTAGGAATGTTCAATCTCAGAATGCCTATCATGTTATGCATTAATCTCCTCTCACCTCAACAGCTCCCAGAGATCAATAATACAAAGACAACAGACATCTTCTGGTGAATAGTCTTGTGACTGATGACATACTGAACTAAGAGTGACATAATCCTGAGAGGCTAGGTCAAAGATAAAGCAGGGTTATTCAAATACTATCAACAATTAATGTCTTAGAAAACACCTTTAAATTAATACAGAACAAGAAAGATCATCAGAAATGAGAATCTAATAACTGAAGTTGCTTCATTTCAAGTCATAGAAATACTTAAAAATGAATAAATAAGAAAGTCAGAATATTTATATTTTTATCTGCTCTGATTTAATTTGCAACCATATGTTAGTTTGTTAAAAATATATGTTATATTTTTACTTTTCATATTTGGTTAAATTTGACATTACTAGGCTGAATAATATTATTTGATGCTAATATATATATTTAAATATGATCTAGTATGCCTATATAAATAAACATATATATTTATCTTGGGCATATGGATATATAATATATTATGATGTCTAATATATGCTAGATATGATATTAAGAGTTTACCATATATAATTTCATTTGATCTGAACAACAAACCCATGTGGTAGGTGCTATTATAAATCCCATTATTATAATTGAGAAAACCGATGCAAATAGGCTTAAGTGACCTGCCTGAGATCATATAACTTGAAAGTGTCTGAGGCCAGATTTGAACTTGGGTCTTCCTGAATTCAGGCCAGCACTTTATCCAGAGTGCCCTTTCACTGCCTATATTAAATCGTGTCTTTTCAGTCCACCAAATTCTGCATATCATAGTTGCAGGGATATTCTGTTAAATATTCAGCAACCTTCTTCCTAGAAGAAAAAATAAAGGTGCTCATGACACATTTTTAAATTTAATCTGCATTATTAACAATTTCACTATCATTTTCTTAAGACTAGCCAATCAACAATGAATTGAAACTCAATTTGAAGATTTCTGAACTGGAAGTGCTCATATTGAAAATTTAATAATCAGCTCTCAAGAGCTACTTTGAGCTGGCTTCATCACCGTGATACCCTGATGATATTAGCCTCCATTGAAACTTGGATCCAAGAAAATTGCTGTCACTTTGAAGATTGCAAAGGTTGTTGGAGGTGTTGGAGGCAGCAGTAATAGTAGTGTGAGTAGCAGAAAAGGTATTAATCTTTTTGACTTGTTCCTATAGATAAATTTTCTCACTAATCTAATATTAGTATATATATATGTGTATATATATATAATATACTCATCCATTAATGAAAGCTATTTAATTGTTTTTGACACATTAAAGAAAATTATGAGTATTTGTATTCCACATTCTGTAAAATAATAATCTACTTTTTCTACAAGTGATTATCTATTTAACAAATTTAAATAACCTATTCCATAAAGATTTTTTTATTATGTTAAAATACAAATAAACATGAACAAACACCATTTCCCAACAAACAATAAAGCAGGTAGAGCCCTGCTTTTATTAGGGGAATCAGTTTTAATAAGTAAATGATCCCTTATTTGAGATCAAAAGGCTCATGCGATACTTCCGGGTAATCATGGCTGCAATCTAGACGCGGCACGTTTCCTCTCCCCAGCACCGAACGAAATAGACTACATCAAAGGAGCATAAAATCACCTTTGGAGGAACAGAAGGACTCCCCAGTACCCCACAGAGGCAAAGGTACGTGGGGCTTGAACATTTCCACACTAAAATAAGAAGGAAAAGCTTGCACAGAAAAGTGAACTGAGCCGCCCTTCCCCCACCCCACCTCCCCCACTAAACCAGAGTGAGCTACCTGAGCGCTCACCGGGACAGCGAGTGAGTGGGGAGCGTCTCTGTCTGGGGGGGCACTCCAGGGTCCTTGGGATCTGGGGACTACCAGGGAAAAAACGTCTCAGGGCGCTTTCACTGGAGAAGCCAGCGGACTTCGGGCGGGCTGCGCTGAACAAGGCGCACGGATTATCTGGGCGGAGCTGAATACCTGGGCTCGGAGGCTGGGAAGAACTAGTCTGAAGCAACCTAAATTCACAGAAAAACCACTCTTATAACCCAGACCCCAGACCAAAAAGGAAAGGGGAATAAAACCACCAAAGGGATGGCTCACATGGCCCAAAATCAAGCCTCCAGGAAGAAAGGGAAAAAAGTGACTATTGAAAACTTTTATGGTGGAAGTACCCAAGGGAAAGAGGAGAATGAAGAGGAAATCCAAAAAAATTCAGAACACGCCTCCCAAAATGGAAACTATCAACAAGCTCTGGAAGATCTCAAACTGGAACTTATCCAAAAGATGGAAACCTTCTGGAAAGAAAAATGGGAGAAAGAGATCAGCTGTCTGACAGATAAGACTGCTCAATTGGAAAAAGAACTCGAAGCAGCCAATACAAGGGCAGACAAGGCTGAAAAGCAAATCCAGTCCCTAATGACCAGAATTAAGGACCTCGAAGAAAGTGAGATGATAAAACAGCAAGAATCAATAAAGCAAACCCAAACAATTAATGAATTGGAAGAAAACAGAAAATATCTCACTGAGAAGGTCACGGACCTGGAGAACAGAGGAAGACGAGAAAATCTCCGTATCATCGGTCTCCCAGAAAAACCAGAGGTAAACAACAAATTGGATTTTATTCTAGAGGAGATTATAAAAGAAAATTGCCCCCACGTTCTGGAGCAAGGGGGCAAAATAAAAATAGAAAGGATTCATAGAACACCTTCTATACTAAATCCCCAAAAGACAACGCCTAGGAATGTAATTGCCAAATTCAAGAGCTTCCAAGTAAAGGAGAAAATCCTACAAGAAGCCAAGAAGAAGAGCTTCAGATACAAGGGGGCTCCCATAAGGATCACACATGACTTAGCGGCTAACACACTAAGAGACCGCAAAGCATGGAACACGATATTTAGAAAGGCAAGAGAGCTGGGTCTCCAACCAAGAATCAACTACCCAGCAAAACTGACTATATACTTCCAGGGGAAAGTATGGGCATTCAACAAAATAGAAGATTTCCAAGCATTTGCTAAGAAAAGACCAGAGCTCTGTGGAAAGTTCGATATCCAAGCACAGAAAGCAAGAGAAACATGAAAAGGTAAATATGAAAGAAAGGGAAAAGGAGATAAATCTTATCTTTCTCTTTAAGTCAAACTCTCTTCTATAAGGACTACATTTACATCTAATTATATATATTAATATGTGGGGAAAATGTTTTGTGTAACTCTCATAAATTGTATCATCATAAGAGTAGTTAGAAGAAACATGCATAGGGAAAGATTGGGGAATCAAGAAGATTTGGGGAAAGTTGGGGCAAAAAAAGGAAAAGGGAGGGGGGAACCGTGATAATACTAAGATTAACTTCAAGAAATAGGGGGGGAATCAATAGAATAAACTTTCCCATATAAAGATACACATGGGAAGGGGAGGGGAAGAACTCTCATATGAGAAGGAGAGGAAGAGAGCGTGAAGTGGAAGTACTTAAACCTTACTCTCAGTGAAATCAAATCTGAGAGGGAAGAACATCTAGATCCAGTGGGATCCTGAATTCTATCTTATCCATTAGGGCAAGAAAGAAAGGAAAATTAAGGAGGGGGAGGGGGGAGGGAGCACAAAAAGGGAGGGAAGGAGAGGGGGGAGGGGAAGGGAGCATAAAAAGGGAGGGGCTAGAAAGGGAAGCATCTCAAGGGAGGGGACTAGGGGGACTGACCTAAAGTAAATCACTGGTTCAAAAGGAGAAAGCTAAAGAAGAAAGGTCAGAACTAGGGGAAGACATCAAAATGCCAGCGAATCCACAAATAACAATCATAACTTTGAACGTGAATGGGATGAACTCACCCATAAAACGCAGACAAATAGCAGATTGGATTAGAACACAAAACCCTACCATATGTTGCCTTCAAGAAACACATATGAGACGGGTTGACACTCACAAGGTTAGAATTAAAGGTTGGAGTAAGACCTTTTGGGCCTCAACCGATAGAAAGAAGGCAGGAGTTGCAATCATGATATCTGACAAAGCCAAAGTACAAATAGACCTGATCAAAAGGGACAGGGAAGGTAAATATATTCTGCTAAAAGGAAGTATAGACAATGAGGAAATATCACTAATCAACATGTATGCACCAAATGGTATAGCATCCAAATTTTTAATAGAGAAACTAGGAGAATTGAAGGAGGAATTAGACAGTAAAACCATATTAGTGGGAGACTTGAACCAACCACTATCAAATTTAGATAAATCAAATCAAAAAATAAATAAGAAAGAGGTAAAAGAGGTGAATGAAATCTTAGAAAAATTAGAATTAATAGACATATGGAGAAAAATAAATAGGGACAAAAAAGAATACACCTTCTTTTCAGCACCACATGGCACATTCACAAAAATAGATCATACACTAGGTCATAGAAACATGGCACTTAAATGCAGAAAAGCAGAAATATTAACTGCAGCCTTTTCAGATCACAAGGCAATTAAAATATTGATCGGCAAGGGTACATGGAGACCCAAATCAAAAATTAATTGGAAATTAAATAACATGATACTCCAAAACCATTTAGTTAGAGAAGAAATCATAGAAACAATTAACAATTTCGTTGAAGAAAATGACAACGGCGAAACATCCTTTCAAACCTTATGGGATGCAGCCAAGGCAGTACTTAGAGGAAAATTCATATCCCTGAGTGCATATATTAACAAATTAGGGAGGACAGAGACCAAGGAATTGGAAATGCAAATCAAAAAACTTGAGAATGAACAAATTAAAAACCCCCAGAAGAAAACCATACTAGAGATCCTAAAAATTAAGGGAGAAATTAATAAAATAGAAAGTGACAGAACTATTGAGCTAATAAACAAGACTAGAAGCTGGTACTTTGAAAAAACAGACAAAATAGACAAAGTACTGGTTAATTTAATTAAAAAAAGGAAAGAAGAAAGGCAAATTAATAGCATCAAGGATGAAAAGGGGGATCTCACCTCAAATGAAGAGGAAATTAAGGCAATCATTAAAAACTACTTTGCCCAACTATATGGCAATAAATTTACCAATCTAGGTGATATGGATGAATATTTACAAAAATATAAATTGCCTAGACTAACAGAAGAAGAAATAGTTTTCTTAAATAATCCCATATCAGAAATTGAAATCCATCAAGCCATCAAAGAACTGCCTAAGAAAAAATCCCCAGGGCCTGATGGATTCACCAGTGAATTCTATCAAACATTCAGAGAACAGTTAACCCCAATATTACACAAACTATTCGACATAATAAGCAAAGAGGGAGTCCTACCAAACTCCTTTTATGACACAAGCATGGTACTAATTCCAAAGCCAGGCAGGCCAAAAACAGAGAAAGAAAACTATAGGCCAATCTCCCTAATGAATATAGATGCAAAAATCTTAAATAGGATACTAGCAAAAAGACTCCAGCAAGTGATTAGAAGGGTCATCCACCATGATCAAGTAGGATTCATACCAGGGATGCAGGGCTGGTTCAACATTAGGAAAACTATCCACATAATTGACCACATCAACAAGCAAACCAACAAGAATCACATGATTATCTCAATAGATGCAGAAAAAGCCTTTGATAAAATACAACACCCATTCCTACTAAAAACACTAGAAAGCATAGGAATAGAAGGGTCATTCCTAAAAATAATAAACAGTATATATCTAAAACCATCAGCTAATATCATCTGCAATGGGGATAAACTAGATGCATTCCCATTAAGATCAGGAGTGAAACAAGGATGCCCATTATCACCTCTATTATTTGACATTGTATTAGAAACACTAGCAGTAGCAATTAGAGAAGAAAAAGAAATTGAAGGCATCAAAATAGGCAAGGAGGAGACCAAATTATCACTCTTTGCAGATGACATGATGGTCTACTTAAAGAATCCTAGAGATTCAACCAAAAAGTTAATTGAAATAATCAACAACTTTAGCAAAGTTGCAGGATACAAAATAAACCCACATAAGTCATCAGCATTTCTATATAATTCCAACACAGCTCAGCAGCAAGAACTAGAAAGAGAAATCCCATTCAAAATTACCCAAGACAAAATAAAATACTTAGGAATCTATCTCCCGAGACAAACACAGGATCTATATGAACACAACTACAAAACACTTTCCACACAACTAAAACTAGACTTGAACAATTGGAAGAACATTAACTGCTCATGGGTAGGACGAGCCAATATAATAAAAATGACCATCCTACCCAAACTCATCTATCTATTTAGTGCCATACCCATGGAACTCCCAAAAATTTTTTTTACTGATTTAGAAAAAAACATAACAAAGTTCATTTGGAAAAACAAAAGATCAAGGATACTCAGGGAATTAATGAAAAAAAATACAAAGGAAGGGGGTCTTGCAGTCCCAGATCTCAGACTATATTATAAAGCAGCGGTCATCAAAACAATTTGGTACTGGCTAAGAGACAGAAAGGAGGATCAGTGGAATAGACTGGGGGCAAGCAACCTCAGCAAGACAGTATATGACAAACCCAAAGATCCCAGCTTTTGGGACAAAAATCCACTATTTCATAAAAACTGTTGGGAAAATTGGAGGACAGTGTGGGAAAGATTAGGCTTAGATCAACACCTCACACCCTACACCAAGATAAATTCAAAATGGATGAATGACTTGAACATAAAAAAAGAAACTATAAGAAAATTAGGCGAACACAGAATAGTATACATGTCAGACCTTTGGGAAGGGAAATACTTCAAAACCAAGCAAGAATTAGAAAGAATTACAAAATGCAAAATAAATAATCTGGATTACATCAAATTAAAAAGTTTTTGTACAAAGAAAACCAATGTAACCAAAATCAGAAGGGTAGCAAAAAATTGGGAAACAATCTTCATAAAAACCTCTGACAAGGGTTTAATTACTAAAATTTATAAAGAACTAAATCAATTGTACAAAAAATCAAGCCATTCTCCAATTGACAAATGGGCAAGGGACATGAACAGGCAATTCTCAGCCAAAGAAATCAAAACTATTAATAAGCACATGAAAAAGTGCTCTACATCTCTTATAATCAGAGAGATGCAAATCAAAACAACTCTGAGGTATCATCTCACACCTAGCAGATTGGCTAACATGACAGCTATGCAAAGTAATGAATGCTGGAGGGGATGTGGCAAAGTGGGGACATTAATTCATTGCTGGTGGAGTTGTGAATTGATCCAACCATTCTGGAGGGCAATTTGGAACTATGCCCAAAGGGCGATAAAAGACTGTCTGCCCTTTGATCCAGCCATAGCACTGCTGGGCTTGTACCCCAAAGAGATAATGGACAAAAAGACTTGTACAAAAATATTCATAGCTGCGCTCTTTGTGGTGGCCAAAAATTGGAAAATGAGGGGATGCCCCTCAATTGGGGAATGGCTAAACAAATTGTGGTATATGTTGGTGATGGAATATTATTGTGCTAAAAGGAATAATAAAGTGGAGGAATTCCATGTGAACTGGAACAACCTCCAGGAAGTGATGCAGAGCGAAAGGAGCAGAACCAGGAAAACATTATACACAGAGACTGATACATTGTGGTACAATCGAAGGTGATGGACTTCTCCATAAGTATCAATGCAATTTCCCTGAACAATCTGCAGGGATCTAAAAAAAAAATACTACCCACAAGCAGAGGATAAACTGTGGGAGTAAAAACACCGCTGAAAAGCAACTGCTCGACCACAGGGTTGGAGGAGATAAGACTGAGGAGAGACTCTAAATGAACACTATAATGCAAACTCCAACAACAGGGAAATGGGTTCGAGTCAAGAACACATGTGATAACCAGTGGAATCATGCGTCGGCTATGGGAGAGGGAAAGGCGGGGGGGGGGGGGGGGAGGGGAGGAAAAGAAAACGATCTTTGTTTCCAGTGAATAATGTATGAAAACGACCAAATAAAATAATATTAAAATTTAAAAAAAAAAAAAGGCTCATGCTCCTAAGTAGACTATGAGACATATAGAGCTCAATAGCAGTTTATGTGAAAAAGAAAAAAAAAATGAAAGTTTTCATTGTCCTAATGAACAATGAATAACTAGGGTTGTGGTCATTTTACCCTATTTCACCGTGGTCAGGTCAGATTTAGAAAGTTCTGTTCAGTTCTGAGAACCATATATTAAATATATCAATAAACTCTATAGAGAGCTTTCAGAGGAAGACAACCAATATTGGAATTCATGTAGGATCCCTTTTGATAAGTACCTATCACACTTTGAGTCACTTTGGGCATTTTGGCTTGTAGTTTCAAGAATGAAGGAAGAGGTCAACCCAACTTTATGTTGTTGAAGGAAAAGACTCTAGGAAAACATGAGATAGCTATGATTATTATACTCATAGAAGAAAAAATTGAATTGAAAAATGTTGCAATGGTCAAGAGTCAGTAGGTATTGCTATTTTTCCTTAGACATAATTATGTATTCCATTGATTTTCTTTTCATGAGCTGATTATCTCTCATCTTTGCTTTTGTTTTGGGGAATGGATACAACTTATTAAAAACTAAAATTTAAAGCTCAGGAAATGAATAAATACAATTCAATTTAATAATATATAGGAAGCATCTACTATGGGCAAGAACCTGTGCTAATTGTAGGAATTACAAAGATAAAAAAATATATTTACTACCTCTAGGAGCTCACATTCTCCTTAGGAAACACCCAAATTTAATCAGATGAGTTAATGCAAGAAAGTTCTAAGGGAGAGGGGAGGGCTATTAACAAAAAAGGATTTAAAAAGGCTGAAAGAGGTAAGACTTGAATTGAGGAAGCTAAAGATTATAAAAGATATAGATATATTAAGTATAAACAAAACAATGAATCAAGCCCTAATTTGTAGTATTTGCCATTTCCAATGTATAAATGCCAACAATAAAAATGTAAAAATTAGATCCTTCAGTTAGATCCATTTGGGCCAGATATATTCCATAGATAGTCTTTAATAACAGCTATAAAATGTTTTTTAAATTATTCACTTGAAGTCTACATTGCCACCTCCCTCAAAACAAAACATAACAAAAGCAGAGACCTGCATGGTATCAGATTACTCAAAGTTTGAAATGATTTCCTAAGTAAATGTCTTTTAGCAATTTTAAAAAATGTCATATTTTCCGACTTCATTACCTTCCTAAAAACTACTATTGAGATTTTTTTCTACCTATCTCAAGAAAGAACATGAAGTAATATAAATCACAGGCATAGGATGATTATCCAAAAATCAGAACTTTGAGAAATGAAGCTTACTGCCTGTTAAACTGTCACTAAAGCAGAGTTATGAATATAGTAAGGTAAAATTCTTGATAATTGCTTATAATTTTCAGTGTTTGGGAAACAATTTCCTGGGCAGATGTTTTTACATTGTACTAGATGTTTCCATCCCTATCAAGTGTTGAACATTTTCTCGAGTTTATGATGTGAGGTGTTAATCATATTCAGTCTTCAAAGATGATTACCAAGGAACATTAACATATAAATGTACAGTGATGATCTTTTCTAGTCTAAATCCCTCATATTGGGCATGCTGGAAAATAAAATAAATGAGTCTTCTTTACTTAGCCTGATATCTAGCTCAAAGAATGAAAATTTCATACAATTTCAGGCTGTGAAAAATTAATTGTTAATTGAAAGTGTACCATAGAGACTTCCTCAGAAATTTGCATCATTGAGGTATTCAATAATATTAATCTAGAATATCATGATATTTCTACTCAGGTTCAGTGAAGATAGATATATCTTCTGGTGAGAGCTAATACCATCATTACGTCTTCCCTGGTTCTGGAGTAGTATTTTATTTTTTTAAATTTATTTTTAAGTTGGAAAATTTAATTTAATTAATTTTGAATATTTGTCCATGGTTACAAGATTCATTTTTCCCTCCCCTGCTCCCACCCCCTTCCTTAGTTGACAACCAATTCCACTGGGTCTTACATGCATCACTGATCAAGACCTATTTCGATATTACTGATATTTGCACTAGGGTGATCATTTAGAGCAGGGGTCCCTAAACTATAGCCTCCAGGCCACATGCAGCCCCCTAAGGCCATGTATATAGCCCCCACTGGACTCAGGAAGGAGCACCTCTTTCATTGGTGGTCAGTGAGAGGAGCATTGTATGTGGTGGCACCGCAAAGCATGACAGCACTCACGTACAGTACTACTTCCGGTGACATAATCCTTTGCTTGGCACCTTAGAACAAGGCACTGCGCAAAGGATTATGTGGCTGCACAATGGAAGACGTCAGCATGGTGAGCGGCGATCTGGGGGAAGGGATTCTGCACTGTGTATACTGCTGCCTGGTTAGGGTTAGGGCAAGGTTTTTATAGTCCGGCCCTCCAATGGCCTTAGGGACAGTAAACTGACCCACTGTGTAAAAAGTTTGGGAACCCCTGGTTTAGAGTCTACATCCCCAATCATGTCCCCATCAACCCATGTGATTAAGCAGTTGTCTTTCTTCTATGTTTCTTGGGAGTAGTATATTATATAAGTGTAGTTCACAGAATGATGATGACCAATTCATGCCATTTGTGGGCTCTACCAAAGAATACCATCCATTCTTTCTTCTCTCAGTAAGCTCATTTAAACCAAACTATAAGGTTTTAAGATTAGGAACCAAGACCATCTAGTCAAGACCATGATCATTTAGTTTCAACTCAATTTTCTGGGTAATAAGGTTATGTCTAATATGTAGTGATGAACTCCTACTACTTAATCCTATAGTTCTTGAGACACACTCATTATTCTCATTAAAAACAAAACAAAACAAAACCACAATGACAAGAACATCAAGTCTCAAACATGAAGCATTTACAAAATTAGAGGCCAAACATCAACAACCACAATACAAATTTTACATTAGAGGTGCCAAACTCAAATATAATTTATATCTTCTGTCCACACTTATAGCCACAATCTCATCTTGATGTTTAAATTTTGTCTTCTCTTTAACCTGCCTTCTATTTAGCTGCCAAAATTTTGTTTTGAAAGTATAGGTCTCACCCTCATTTAGCTCAAGTGGGCCCCTAATGTCTATAGCATCAAATATAACCTTCATTTTTTGGCATTTAAATCTCTTTTTAAACTGGATGTTTTTTACCTTTCCCATTTTCCATTCCACTCATCTCCCTGTACTCCATAATCCACTTGACTATTTACAACTCCTTAAACATGACTCTCCATTCTTGTTTCTTTTCTTTTCAACTAGGTACCCCCATGCCTGAATTGTACTACCAATGTATTATAAAAATTAAAATTAAATCTTAATAATAAAAATACCATAAAATATAGAGTCTTTCATAAAACAATAGAGACTGAAGAGGTTTGAAATTTTTACCTACAGACTCTTTAAAGTTCCTTTCTCTATCCATTCAGATTCCTTTGGTCAGAACTGTGGTATTTCCCATAGAGAGAGAGAACATGGGTTTTAGGAATCTCAAACTGGATGAATCTTAGAGACTGGGCAGGCCCAAATGGTAAAGTATTGTAGGGAGATGAATTTCTCCCCTGAATCTCAGGCAAGATAATTGAAAGGAATGGTGTACTCATGAATGGTAGAAGCTGTTTGAAATAGGCAAGGTACTGCTCTTTTAAAGAATATGCCATGCTTGTAATTCACTTCCTGCTTGAAAGAGTAACTGCCTTCTTCCCTTCCCCTCTGAAGTAAAATGCTAGTTTCCCCAGCCATGTGGAGAGGGAGTTAGGAGGCTAAGGAAAATACACCCCAATTTTTACCAATTGCCTGGAAAGTTGCTCTAAAAACTCCTAGTTTCTTGGAGGCAGCAATCAGCAGCCCAACAGGATCAGCAACAGTGGCCAGGGTCATATTTAGGGTGAAGGCTGATTCAGAAGCAGAGTAGGAGTGGGACCATAGATCAAGAGGAGGATTGCCAGAGGCAGCAGCGAGGAACTGAAGAACATGGGTTCAAGTAGAGTCCCCTGGCTACAAATAGCCCAGAGAGCAACCAAGCAAAAAGTAGGAAAAGAAAAAGGCAACAGCTCCAAAGAGAGTTTTGAGTTCTCTTGGAGTTTGCAAGGGTGGGTGGGTGGGACGGGCAAAAAGCCTTGGCAGGAGAAATGTGGCTTAAAAATTTATCCAGGCTATCTTAAAAATAATTGACTTCTCTGACTAGTGGTTGTTATCAATATAAAAATTAAAATTAAATCTCAAATATTAAAATGTTATATTTTAGATTTATTAAATGATCATTAGAAATCAAGGAATAAAGAGTATACAAAATAAAGACCACCTGCCTATGACTGATCAGCCAGCTCAAACACCCACCTTACCACTACCAAGCTCAGGACAGGAAGTAAAGAGGTGGATCCTCCACATTCCTGCCTAATATTCCCTGTCTACGGGAAGTACATAATGTCAGGAAGTCGGTGGGCTCCCAGGAAATGTAGTTCTTTTTAGGGTAATTGATTTTCAATTATGCATTATGCATATCTGCCTAGCTTCCTTTGAGAATTAACTCAAGTACATTTGAAGAGGTGGAGCCAAGGTGGTAGAACAGAGGCATAGAAAGCTTGAACTGCTCTAAGGATAGTTTTTTTTAACTGAAAATTTTTATTTAATTTAGAAGATGGTTCCATGATTACATGATTCATGTTCTTTCCCTCCTCTTCTCCTTTCCCCCTCTTTCATTCATGCCCCCACCCCAGTCAATTCAAAATTCCACTGGGTTTCACTTGTGTTGTTGATCAAGAGCTATTTCCATATTATTGATAATTGCACCATGGTGATCATTTAGAGTCTACATCTCCAATCATATTCCTTGCAATCAAGCAGTTGTTTTTTCTTCTGTGTTTCTACTCCCACAGTTCTTCCTCTGAATGTGGATAGTGTTCTTTCTCATAAGTCCCTCAGAATTGTCCTGGATCATTGCATTGCTGCTAGTAGAGAAGTCCATTACATTTGATTTTGCCACAGCTTATCCATCTCTGTGTATAATGTTCTCCTGGTTCTGCTCCTTTCACTCTGCATCAATTCCTGGAGGTCTTACCAGTTCACATGGAATCCCTCTAGTTCATTGAGCACAATAGTATTCCATCACCATCAGATACCACAATTTGTTCAGTCATTCCCCAATTGAAGGGCATCTCCTCAGTTTCCATTTTTTTGCCACCACAAAGAGCAGGACTATAAATATTTTTGTACAAGTCTTTCCTTATGATCTCTCTATGGATCTTCTTAAAGCAACCTTAAAATAATGCTTCAAAATGAATAATAGAGTGACAATGCCAACAAAGGGATGGAATAAAATAATTTTCCAACAGAAAAACCTTGAAAGATGGGCAGAGAGGGTCTGGTTTACTCTGGTGAGAGCACAGACCACAGTAGGATACCAAAGAGTACTGGACAAGGAAAGAGCAACTCCAACCCTTTTCAACATCTACTGCTCAAGGTTCTGAACATAGGCTTAAGTCAACTTTGAGACCCTGATAACCTGCCTGAGCCAAGAGCACAGCATCCTTTGCCAACCCCATGAAGTTTCATCCCTATGGCAACTCTGCAGTAAGGCCCCAAGCCCTAACACTAGAGAGTTTGAAGTTCACCTGCCTGATGTAGGCCTGTGCCCCTGCCCAAGTTCAAGATGAAGCCCCAAACTGGAGTGCAAGACAGTTTGCAGTGCATCTATCTGGTATGAACCCAAGGAGAGGTTCCAATCCCTTATCTGGGGATGAAGGGAAGACCTGAGCCTCAGAACAATATAATGCCTGTGTAAACACACAATGAGGCCCAAATCTTGGGCCAAAGCCTTAAGTTGAGGCTCCAATTCCCAGCAAAAGAGAGTGCTAAGCCCTGGTAGCCATCAGTAGTAGTTCCAGAGGGAGACTGAATGAGCGGTGAGAGATATGCAGAACTCCCAGCCCACAGGTCATCATGCCAACTTAGAAGAACTGAAACTTGCAGAAACCCAAAACTAGAGCTAAGGAAAAACTGAAGTTTTAAAAAGTTTTCCCTTTCACCTGAGAACAGAGCCCACCTTCCAGATAAAAGTGAAAGTCAAGAAAAAGGTTCATAAAATGAACAAACAAGTAATAACTAACAACCACAAAAATACCTAAAGTTGGAAAATTATGATGGAGATGAAGAAGAGCAAGGAACAGAAAGACTCAAAAGACACAGTGAGATAAAAGCAGCTACCACAAAATTTCAAAGAAAAAAAGAGAATTAGTCACAGGCTATAGAAGAGCTGAAAAAGAATTTAAAAAATCAAGTAAGAAGCAGAGGGAAAATGTTCAAAAGAAATAAAAGCAATGCAAAGCAGATTAGGACAAATAAGGGGAAAAAAGGAGTTACAAAAATACAATGAAGAAAAGTTTTAGGGGGCTGTTGGGTGGCTCAGTGGATTGAGAGCCAGTACCAGAGATGGGAGGTCCTGGGTTCAAATCTGATCTCAGACATTTTCTAGCTGTGTGACCCTGGGCAAGTCATTTAATTCCCCTAGCCCTTACCACTCTTCTTCTGCCTTGGAATCAATACACTGCATTGATTGTAAGGTGGAACATAAGAGTTTGCCTCTTCATTACCACAAAATAAATCTATAAAATGTATTTCTTAGAACTAGAAAAAAAATGACAACATAATTTATCTGGAAGAACAAAAAGTCACAATACCAAGGGAATTCATGGGGGAAAATATAAGAAAGAAGAAGGTGTCTCTATACCATACCTCAAACTCTATTGCAAATTACTAATCATCAAAAAATCTGGTACTGCTTAAAAAATAAAGTAGTATCTCAATGGAATAGGGTAATCAATGTGCAATATTTCATGATCATAGTAATTTAGCTACAGGTACAACTCACTGACAAAAACTGCTGAGGAAAATGTAAAACGATATGGTAGAAACTAAGCATATACTAGCATCTCACATCATACATTAAAATAAAGTCAAAATAGATGATTGACCTAAAAATAACGGGCTTACCATAAACTCATTAGGAGAACATGGAAAAGTTTACCTGTCATAGTTATGAGTAAGGGAAAAATTATGAGAAATAAGACATAGAGAACATTACAAAAAATGAAATGGATGAATTTGATTACATTAATTAGATAATTTTTGTACAAACAAAACCAAATGCAGCCAGCATTAGAAAGGAAACAACAAAATCATAGCAAATATCTCTGACCAAAGCCTAATTTCTTAAACATATAGGGAAAATGAGTCAAATTTATGAGAATACAAACTATTCTTCAACTGATAAATGGTCAAAGAATACAAACAGCCATTTCTCAGATGAAGAAATTAAAATTATTCAGTCATATGAGCAAATACTCTAAATCACTATTGATTAGAGAAATGCAAATTAAAAGAACTCTGAAGTATCATCTTTCACCTATGAGATTGACTAATATGACCAAAAAATAAAATAATGAATGTTGGAGGAGATGTAGGAAAATTGGAACACTAATACATTGTTGGTGGAACTGTGAATCCATATAACAATTCTGAAGAGCAATAATGGAACACACCTGAAGGACCATGGAACTATGTATACCCTTTGATCCAGTAATGCTTGGCTAAAAGCCTAAAGAGATCAGATATAAGATGAAAATATCTACTTCTATAAAAATATATTAGCAGTTTTTTTTGTTGTGGCAAAGAACTGGAAACCAAGAAGTGTCTATGAATCAGGAAATGGCTGAACAAGTTGTGGCATCTGATTGTAACCCCTGTGCCTTCAGAAATGATGAACAGGATGAGCTCAGAAAAACTTGGAAAGATTTATTTGAAGTGATATAAAGTGAAGTGAGCAGAAGCAGGAGATTAGTGTAAAAGTAATAGAAATATTGCATGATGATCAGAAATTAAGGACTATGGTAATCTAAATTAATGTCAGCAAAACAAAGTTCTAAAATAGCTCCAAAGGACTCATGATTTTTTTTTTAAATCAAACGTAGGATCTGTTCTCTGAGGGGGGGAGGGAAGAGCGGAGGGAGACAACATGAATCATGTAACTGTGGAAAATTTTTAAAATAAAAATTTTAATAATAATAATAGAAATGAAGTAGGATCTGTTGGAATCTGATTGTAGATAAAACATATAACCTTTCATTTTATTTCCTTTATAAGTTGTTTTTATTATTGTGTGATATTGTGTGATATGACTCTTCTTTCATGGCATGAGGTGTATATATATATGTGTGTATATATATATATATATATATATATATATATATATATATAGTGTGTGTGCGTGTGTGTGTGTGTGAAATCACTGGTATAATCTATATCAGACTACCACCTCAGGCAGAGAAGAAAAGAAGGGATATAAGGAGGGAGGGAAGGAAAGAATCTGAATAAGAAAAATGTCAGGAACCAAATGTCAAAAATTGTTTCTACTTGTAATTTTAAAAGTTGAAAATAAATAAATAAAATATATTAGATCATTTGGGCTTAACAGCAACCCTGTGAAGAAGGAATTATTATTACTGACATTTTAAATATGAGGAAACAGAACTAGAAACATATAAATGACTTGACTAGAATCAGGCAACTAAATTAGACAGTGACTGTGGCAGGACTGCAACAATAAGACTATTTAGCATGGTAATTGTAATTTAAGTGTTTGATGGTAATCATGTGGAAATTATTCTTTTGGGTCTCTGAGGGTAGACTTGGAGCCATGAGTTGCAGAAAGGTGAGAGGAATGTTTTTGTTTTTCCTTCTTGTTATTTATTTTGTTTTGTTCTTTTTTTCTTTCTTTTTTTATTTAGTCAATTTAGAACATTATTCCTGGGTTACAAGAATCATATTCTTTTCCTCCCTCCCCTCCCCAACTTTCCCATAGCCAACAAGCAATTTTTCTGAGTATTACATGTGTCCTTGATCAGAACCTATTTCCATGTTATTGATGTTTGGACTCATTTTGTTTTGTTCATAAGAGGGGGAAAAAACTTATTTTCATAAGAATTAAAAGAGCCATCAAAATGTGAAATGAATGCATTATGTTAGGAATTAACGTGTTCACCCTTATTTTGGACTTCAAGCTTTGGATGAGTGTCAAATATTGGATGTTATTAAGGATATTATGACTGCAGTTCTTCATCAAGGAAAGATTAGACTAAACACATCTTTGCCATCCCTTCCAAATCTGAGATTTCATAATTTAAAATGAATGTATATATTAAAGCATGTATTAATTAATGAATCTATGTCTACTGTTGGATATGTAATAGAAACAACAATAGTTTTAGCCCTCTTAAATTGCTACATTTCTGAAATTTGTAAGCCCCAAGTATCAGAATATGAATGAAACATAAACTTAAAATACTTCTTTTATCTACATTTGCACACAAAGGGATTTTATTGTTGAGTCCTACTAAATTACTACTTATTCTGTGATTTCCACACTCAAGAGGCACATTATTTTTTCCATACAACTGAAGTACTATTAAGTACTGACAAAGCAATTATTAATTGTAAAATTCATTTCATCAGACAGTTAATAATCATGATAAGCACCCCCAAATAAAGATGTTTTAAAATCAATAACAAACTCAAGTAAGAATTTAGACTCTATGCTACAAAGGGTACTAAATAAAGCCATGCTTAAAATCCTAATATTAAGAAACAAAAAAATTGGAAAACCTGAAATATGTTGTTGAAAAGCTATAAGGTTTATGGCTCAAAGACTATGAATTGTGTTTCAATATTGAACCATGTAACAGTCAACATAACCATCTAATTGAGTGGAAACAACATTTGAGTTTTTATTGATAATCTTATAAAAATTGAGTTTTCCTTTTCTCTACTGTTGGTGGTGATTATGTTATATTTTCAGATGGATCCCTGAACTTTGACTGTGGGATAATGATTTTTGTTAATATATTTAGGTTATACTGCAGACATCTACTTTTTTATCTAAATCAAATTATTTTGTGATGTTTACTTGTAACATGATAACAACTGAACATGTCAAAATATCAAAATATAAATTCATAGCATTTGATTTGAGTCAGTGAATGTTATTCCTGCCCTCCTTCCAATAAAGTAATAACAAGTTTTGTTTTGTTTTGTTTTGTTTTCCATTGAAATTCATTAAGTACTTGAGATGCAAAAAGGTTACTAGAATCAGGGATATTAAAAGTTTTTGAGATTTATGTAAAATATAACTATTTTGTACTGATGGTTACATGTGTCTCAACCATGAAACTGGAAAATATATTGATATTTAAAATTAAAAATGAAAATTGAATATATTTCATATTTATATATATGCTATGGTTTTATATTTTTAATTTATAATTTTAGTGAAAATCAATGAGTCAATAACATTTTTAAAGACCTACTGTGAATCAGGTAATATTCTAAGCACTGAGATAAAAAAAAGGAAAAAAATATATTTTCTACGCTTTTGTTGTTTAGAATCTAATGGCACAGTCAACATACAATAACTATATAGTAAGATCTGGAAAGGCACCTGGAAAGATAGAGTTTTATCTCCATCTTGAAGGAACCCAGGGAAGATAGTAGTGAGAAATATGGAGGTAGAGCATTATATGCATTGAAGACAATACCTAAAAATATTTGAAGTTAGGAGGTGAAGTCTTGTTCAATGAATTAATTACAAGAAGTCCAATGTCATGGGATATTGTAGGGTGAAAAGCATATGAAGACCAGGGAAGGAAATCAGTTTTGAAGCTCTTTGTATGGCATACAGAAGATTTTATAGTTGATCAAGGAGGAGATTGTGCCACCATTGCTTATTGATTAGGGACATTTCACAGTCAGATTTGAATCTGGGAAAAATAACTTTGTGAGCTGAATGGTTGATGATCTGGAATGGAGAGAGATATGAGACAGACTGACCAAAATAATTAGGCTATTGCAGTAGTGCAGGGCTGAAGTATATTAGGGACTGTACTAGGATTATAGCAGTGTCAGAGAAGCATAGGAAGTATATTTGAGTCCTATTACAAAGGCAAAATTGGCAGACCTTGGCAAAAGATTTGACATGGTTGGGGAGAAAATAAGACATTGAGAATGACAAAAGTCACAAGCCTAGCACACTAGGGGAATGGTGGTGTGCTCAACAGTAGTAAGGACATTCCTAAAAGAAGATTTAAGGGAAGAAAATAAGCTCAATCTTGGACATGATGAGTTAAAGATATTTTCTGGAAGAACTAGAGAGCAGCAGAAGACTGGAGAGGTAGATACCAGAATCATCAGCAAAGAGATGACATTTGAACCTATGGAAATGAGGAGATCACCAAATGAAAAAATATAGAGAAGGAAGAGAAAGGGGATCAGGACAAAGCCTTAATGGAACAGTAATACTCAGCATAGAAGAGATGAAGGTCAAGCAAGGGGGATTGAGAAGGTATAGTCAGATATGTAAGAGGAAGACAATATTAAGGAGAAGAGTGTGCTGACAATGTTAAATGATTCAGAGAGTTCAAGAAGGAGGTAAATTGAGAAAAGACCATGAGAATTGTCAATTTTGACATATTAGCATTGTAGAAAGATTAGGTTGAATGATAAGATCAGAAGCCAGACTGTAGGGATTAAAAGAGAGAGAGAGAGAGAGTGAGAGAGAGAGAGAGAGAGAGAGAGAGAGAGAGAGAGAGAGGAAAGAAAATGGTGGCATCTACTGTAAAAATATTTTAAAAAATATTTTACATTTTTCAAATGAATGTCAAAACAATTTTTCACATTCATATTATAAAATTTTGAATTTAGCATTCTTTTCTCCTTTTGCCTGAGACAGCAAATAACTTTATATAGATTATACTTATATAATCATACAAAATATGTTTCCATATTACTCATCTTGTAAAAGAAAACAGACATAAAGAAACAAGAAAAATTAAAAAAATAAAAGTATTCTTTGATCTGTTTTCAGAATCTATCATTTCTTTCTCTGGAAGTGAATAGCATTTAAAAAATGGAAGTCCTTGAATTGGTGAAAATAAATTAATCATTTACAATTGATCATTGTACAATGTTGTTTTTACTGCACATTATGTTCTCCTGGTTCTACCCATTTCACTTTGAATGAATTCATAAAATCTTTCCAGATTTTTCTGAGATCATCCTGTTTTTCTTATAGTAAAATCATTTTATCACAATGATAAACTATGACTTGTTTAGTCATTCCCCAATTGATGAACATTCTCAATTTCCAAATCTTTGTCACAACAAAGAGAAGTGCTATAAATATTTTTGCACATAATTATGCTCTTCCTTTTTATTTATTTTTTATTTCTTGGGATACAGAATTTATAGTGGTATTGCTGAGACAAAATGTATGCACAGTTTTATAACTCTTTGGGCACTCCCTCCAGAATGGTTCAATTCATTCACAACTCCAGCAAGAGTGCTTTAGTGTCTCAGGTTTCCCAGCCCCCCTCCATCATTTGTAATTTTCTATTTCTATAATATTAGCTTAATCTGATGGATGTAAGGATTTTATTTTGCATTTTTCTTATCAATAGTGATTAGAAGCATTTTATATGACTAGAAATAACTTTGATTTCTTCATCTGAAAATTGCTTTTTCATAGCTTTTGACCAATCAGTTGGGGAATGGTTTGTATTCTTTTATAGTTGACATTGTTCTCTCTATAATTGAGAAATTAGGCCTTTATCAGAGAAACTGTCTGAAATTTTTATAGTAGTAATTTTTTAAACCCTTACCTTCCATCTTGGAATCAATACTGTATATTCCAAGGCAGAAGAGTGGTAAGGGCTAGACAATGGGGGTTAAGTGACTTGCTCAGGGTCACACAGCTGGGAAGTGTCTGAGGCCAGATTTAAATCTAGGAGCTCCTGTTTCTAGACCTGGCTCTCAATCCACTGAGCTACTCAGCTACTCCATATAATAGTATTTTTTGTTTATTTCCCTTCATCTTATCTCTCCCCTATTTCTCCCATAATGCCTTCCACAGTTCTCTACTGGGAGATAAATTTGTCTAATAGGTTTCTGTTAGTTTTTTTGGATGCCAAACCATTACAATGAAAATTTTGATTTTGTTTTAATGTGTTATCCAGTAGATGCCTTCCCTTCTTATCCAAGATTTATGAATTCTGAGTTCTAATTTATAAGAGAAGAGGAAAAAACTCAAGTAGTAAGGTCCAGTCAAGATTAAGATAGGTAGCTATATAGAAACTAGCATTCTAATATACTATTTTCTCATTTTAGGGCTATTTAAATAATCAGTTCTAGATAGGAAAACAATGCACTTGATCAAATTCAATACACTTCCTGAGTGTGGAAAATGAGAATAGTGTGGAAAATGAGAATGTAAACCAATGACTAATTTTCCGTTAAAAGTGAAGTTCAAATTCTACATCTCGTTGTGGCTGGCAGGAACAACAGTTCAGGAAAAGATTGTTTCTGTTTCTAGCTGAGAGTTTTCAAGACACTGTTGTGCTCAGTAAATTAATAACTACCCTCTTCCAGATAAGTTAATTCATGTGTCTGTAAAAACAGCAGGGAAAAAAAAAAACATTTCATTTTGCCTCTGTTTTGGTGGTTGTTGTTTCTACTATTTGTTGTTCCTTGGACAAAAAAATGATGTTAGGAGAGTTCCAGATCCACATGAGGTCTTTTAATGGCTTATAATAAATTCTCAAAGATTTGACTTTCTGATATAAACTCGGAAAAATTCTCTTAATCCTTTGGATATACATCTTAGAGTTATCTTCCTTAGTGCCCCAACAGCTCACACCATGTTGTGTCAGCTTTGCTGAGACATATACCAAATTTGCCCATCAGTGCATTTCTACATAAGCCAGTTAGTTATTTGAGGGCATTCTGATATCTGCCTCACAACTTACCAAATGGTTTCTTTTTTTCCCCAGTATACTTATTTACCTAGCCTAAGTCTGACCAAAGTCAATAGCAGAATTGAGGAGATAATCAGAAAAATACTAATTTTACCATAAAACACTATTTATAGTATTAACTATAACATTTTATAGGAACTACTATGTTCCAGGCAAAATAATAATTGATTTGATAAATATCTCATTAGATCCTCACAACATCCCTAAGATTTAGATATTATTTTTATTTAACAGATGAGAAACTGAGAAAAAGAGAAGTAAATGACTACCCCAGGGTCAAACTTCTAATAAATGCCTGAGGTCATATTTAAATTCGAATCTTCCAGACTCTAGGCTTGGCTCTCAATTTACTGCACTACTCAGCTACCAATGGATATATTACTATTGAGATTTGAGAGGGGGGATGTAGCATGTTTAGGAAAGATGGCTTGCCAAGCCCTTTTCAGGACTATCATCTTTCACCCGTCTCACCTGTGGTTCTACGAAGCTACAGTATGAGAGTGGTCACATTCTGATAAAACCATTTTTGTGGACTTGCTGAACCAGGTTGAGATTTACTGACAGACCTCAAATCCATCAACAAATTAAGGTGATGTCTGCCCTTGCATGTGAAGATTTTCCCCAATAGAATGGGTGGATGAGAACAATTTGTTCCAATGGCCATAGAAGTGTCTGAAGTAGACACTGTGGAATGCATAGAGGTTGGTCAGACAACAAGAATGTTGTTCATCCACTGCATATCAGGCCATTGCCAATCTTCCTGAATTTGCCCTTCTACAAGCCTCAAATGACTCTTGTAGCAAAGCCAGTGACTTTATGCCATCCTTTTTTGCTTAAATTCAACTCAATAGAAAGTCAAAAAATACCTATGCTTTCTTTGGTCCATTCTGAAAAATGAATGTTGGAAATACAAGGTGATCCCATAAACAAATTGGAGGAGCAAGGAATACTTTATTTGTCAGATCTATGAGTAAGAGAAGAATTTATGTTTAGAAAAAAAACATTATGAAATGTAAAAGAGATAACTTTGATAATATTAAATTAAAAAGATTTTGCACAAACTAAACCAATGCAAATAAAATTACAAAGGGAACAACAAACTTAGGGAAATTTTTATAGCAAGTATCTCTGACAAAGCTCTCATTTCTCAATATAGGAAACAGTTAAATTTAAGAAGAACAAAACATTCCCAATTAGAAAGTTTGCCAAAGATATGAACAAGCAATTCTCATATAATTAAATTAAAATTGTTTTAGTAATATGAAAAAATGGTCAAAGTAATTATTAAGTAGAAAAAATACAAATTAAAACCATTCTGAGTACCCCCTTTCACCTATTAGGTTGGCTAATATGACAAAAAAGGAAAAAAAATAACCATTAGTGGTGTTATGAGGGAAATGGGAAACTAATACACTGTTGGTAGAACTGCAAACCGATACAACCATTATGAAGCACAACTTGGAATCATACCTAATGGATCATCAAACTGCACATCCTTTGATCAAGCAATAACATTATTACAACTGTATCTCAAAGAAATCAAAGATAGAAGGAAAGGATATATTAGTACCCAAATAATAATAACAGTTCTTTTTGTAATGGCAAAGAACTAGTAACTGAAGGAATGTCCATCAACTGGAAAATGACTGAACAAGTTGCAGATTATTGTAATGGAATACTATTTTTTAAACATTATTTTATTTGGTCATTTTCATACATTGTTCATTGGAAACAGATCATTTTCTTTTCCTCCCCCCCAAACCTCCCCTTCCCTAACCAATGCGCAATTCGTCTGGGTATCACATGTGTCCTTGCTCTGAACACATTTCCTTGTTGTTAGTATTTGCATTAGGGCGCTCATTTAGTGTCTCTCCTCCATCATGTCCCCTCAACCTCTGTAGTCAATCAGTTGCTTTTCCTCGGTGTTTTTACTCCCTCAGGTTGTCCTCTGCTTGAGGATACTTTTTTTTCTTTTTCCTCATAGATCGCTGCAGGTTGTTCAGGGACATTGTAAAGCCATTACTGGAGAAGTCCATTACATTCTCTTGTACCACAATGTGTCAGTCTCTGTGTACAATGTTCTCCTGGTTCTGTACCTCTCACTCTGCATCACTTCCTGGAGGTTGTTCCAGTTCCCATGGAATTCCTCCACTTTATTATTCCTTTTAGCACAATAGTATTCCATCACCAACATATACCACATTTTTTTTTGTTCAGCCATTCTCCAATTGAAGGGCATCCCTTCATTTTCCAATTTTTGGCCACCACAAAGCGCGCAGCTATGAATATTCTTGTGCAAGTCTTTTTCCTTATTATCTCTTTGGGGTACAAACCCAGCAGTGCATGGCTGGATCAAAGGGCAGACAGTGTTTTAGCACCCTTTGGGCATAGTTCCAAATTGCCCTCCAGAATGGTTGGATCAGTTCACAACTCCACCAGCAATGCATTAATGTCCCTACTTTGCCACATCCCCTACAGCATTCATTACTTTCCATAGATGTCATGTTAGTCAATCTGCTAGGTGTGAGGTGATACCTCAGAGTTGTTTTGATTTGCATCTCTCTGATTATAAGAGATCTAGAACACTTTTTCATGTGCTTATTAATAGTCTTGATTTCTTTAACTGAAAATTGCCTAATCATGTCCCTTGCCCATTTTTCAATTGAAGAAAGACTTGATTTTTTTGTACAACTGGTTTAGCTCTTTATAGATTTCAGTAATTAGACCTTTGTCAGAGGTTTTTGTTATGAAGATTGTTTCCCAAATTGTTGCTTTTCTTCTAATTTTAGTTATATTGGTTTTGTTTGTACAAAAACTTTTTAATTTGATGTAGTCAAAATTATTTATTTGCATTTTGTGACTCTTTCTAAGTCTTGCTTGGTAATGGAATACTATTGTGCCATAAGATGATCACAAAAATAAAATATAATAAAATAAAACTTGAAAGACTTAATTATGTGACACAAAGTGAACAGAACCAGGAGAACATTATATATAGTAAAAACAATAAAACATAATGATTAACAGTAAGAATCTTAACTATTTTCTATGCAATGATCCTGGGCAACTCCAAGGGACTAATGATGAATAGGACTCTCCACCACCACAGAAGTAACTGACAGAGTCTAAATGCAGATTGAAGCATACCATTCTTTACTATATTTTCATTGTGAATTTTTCTCTAGTGTAACTGATATGTCGTCTTTCACAACAGGAGTAACATTGAAATAAGCAATATATAATACATGTACAATATCATACCATATTGCCTAGTCTCTTGGGAAGGATGAAAGGACATGAATTGCAAAATATGATATAATGATGATTACAAAAATTTTTCTAGTATTTTCCATATTATTCAGTAATATATTTCCTATCTCCACCCCTCTTTTCACTCTTGCTGTCACTATTATAGTTAAGAATCTCCTTAATTCTTTCATAAACTATAGTGATCACTTCCTATCATGGTATCTGCCTTTTGGTTCCTTCCTTCTCCAAATCAGACAATCTCATCAAAAGTAGAAAAATCTACCTCGAATTGAACTTGAACTAGAAATCTTTATCTGGTAATAGGTCTTTTATAAACTGACTCCAAAATACCTTTTAAAAAATCTAAATCTACTTCACATATTCTTGTCCACAGTCAAATTAAAACTTTTCTTTGTACTTTTCCCACTTTTGCACCTTTTCCAAATCAAGTTAATAGCACTTATTTAGTATGTATCAGGACCTGCATTAAGTGTGGAGAATTCAAAAGAAGCAAAAAGAAAGAAAGCTCTTGCCCTCAAGATATTTGCTTTCTAAAATAGAAAGACATTATATAAAAGGCAATCCAAATGGCACCCAACTTGTCAGTGAGTAAAGGAAAGTACTCTGTGAGGAAGCATGGTAGAGTCCTGTGAATCAGGATTCAGAAGTGAAGTTTAGAAAAGAATGAAGACATGGTTGGCCTGGGTCTCCAACTTAAATAGAGGTTCTGAGAAGAATCAGATAGGAAAAGATCTAAAGCTTAGAGGCATGCCCATTGGGAAGAGTAACCCATTGATGGAGTATCTAAGGTAAAGCATGAGAGAGAGTTTTTAATAGGTAAGTCAGTGGTCATGTGTTCACTCATTCCTAATCCCCATTCCTCTCTTCTTTTTGCTACAATTTTCATCATTCTATAGGACCAAGCTTGGGTACCACCTTCTCCTTGACCCTTTCCCTGGTCCCATCAACCAGATGTAATCTCTTCCTCTTCTGATTTCTCATACCCTTCTTACAGATATTGTAGTGTTTTTTTTTTCTTGTTATATTTAACTGTTATGCTTATTGTCTTTCACTATCTTATACCTCTCATGCAGTCTGTTGTCAAGTGTTTTGGAGAAGTCTAGTAAAGTACTATTTCTGAGGAATATTGGTTGAGTGATCAGGACAAGTTCTTAAATTCTCAATGTCACCAGGCATCTGTAAGAAAAGAAAGATCTGCATTAGTGGAAGCAATATCCTCATCTGGAGTTTTTACTTTAATTTCATTAAAATAAAAGTTCTTGTCCACTTCCCATAATATCTTTGCAAATAGATTATAACCTCTTTGAGATAGCCTAATTTTCTTTATATATTCCAACATCTTACATAGAACCTTAGAGGATTCTTAATTTTATCCAAACTACTGTATTTATTCTAAGGTATGTAGTTCTAATCATCTTTGATTGTCAAATTTGGGTAGGACATGGAAATAATGTGGGATCTAATGGTTTCTCTCTCCCAGGGAGACTAAAATTTCAGTCTTTGCAGAGAGTGGGAGTAGGGTTTTACTGAAACCATCAGGATACAAGAGTATTTACCTGGCTCATTTCTCCTTTATTCTTCTGTTCATGAGAGGGGTGTTAGTTTCAATGAGCAAAGGGAAGTGGATAAACACTTATATAGCACTTACTGTGTGTCAGACACCATAATAATCACTTTTCAAATGCCTATAGAAGTTATAATTATCCTCATTTTACATATGAAGAAATTGAGGCAAATAGAAGTAACTGGGAAAACATATGAAAAGATGCAAAGTGAAGTGAGCAGAACAAGATCAATGTTGTTGTACACATTAAAAACAATAACGTCTGATGATCAACTGTGAAATTACTTAACTATGATCAACAAGGTAGAAATCCAGGATAACTCTAAGAGGCTCGTGACAAAAAAAAATAGATTAAAAAACATAGAACATCATAGAAGAAACAGACAGTATCCAAATACAAATAAATGTATCATTCCAAATTTTATTTCCTTCATGAATTTTTCTCTACTGTAATCAATATTTATCTTCTTTCACATGACAAACAGGAAGTATGTATTGTATGATAATTTATTAAGAGCCTATATCATGTTCCTTGTCTTCTTGAGGAGTGGGGAGAGGTAGAAGGCAGAGAGATAATATGGATTGTAAAATATAAGAAAATGAATTTAAAAAATACAGAAGTTGTTACTTCCCCAGGATCACACACATAGTATCTGAGGTTGGATTTAAACCCTTTCTTCCTAACTCAAAGTCCAGGATTCTATACACTTGCCCTTAAGCTACCTAGAATTATGTGTATCTACCACACAATATCTATAGTGCAGGACAATAAAGGGTCCACAGAAGAAAAATAAATATTTAATTAGTCTCAAGTGATAGGAGCATAAGTTATTCTCATCAGTTTGGTCCCCTTCCCCAAAATGCTGGGTCCAAAATAAAATAAAATGAATCTCAAATTGATAACATAAAAAGCTTTAGATTGAAATAAGCCATAAGGAGAAATCAATTAGAGAAGTTATACATTTTAGACTAGATGAATGAACACACAAAAGTAAGTAAATTCTCCAGGAGAAAGAAATCTCTTACCAGGAGAAAGTTTCATCTTAGCAGTTACTAGGTTGCAGTCACTGGAAGTTAAGGGGCATGCCTCATATAACTGCTTTTGCAAAAAATTCTATCTGTCATTCAATCCATACTTACCTGTCTTTACCTAATTTTCTTGATTCTTCTTTTGTAAGCAGTCCACCATACTTCAGCTAGCTACCCTTCTATATCATTGAGCCAATGAATACTCAGTTAATCAGGAGTCATGTTACCTTGCAAGTATGCAGGAGTCAGGATCATAATGCTCACCTTCAGGGAGACAATTGCCCAATACATGTGAACAAAGGCTTTATGTCTTTAATGAAATTGAGAAAAGTCTAATATCTACATATTTATTATAAGCATTCATGAAGAGCTATGAGAGATATTAGTTTTATTTTTTTTACAGATAGACCTTAGAGTAATATGCCCATGTAATTTGTTGACCAATTAATTATTTTATTGTTTTTAACCAGTGAATTGTCCAATGCCACTGACTTGATGATGGAACATAATTTAGGATCAGTCTTAATGTCCACATGGGCATATATCTCTATTTTTTATTTATTTTTTAAGGTAACAATATCGAGAAACCACACTGAAAAACTTGAACTGCTAAAGTAAGAATCATCAAAGTGCAGAAGATTTTTTTTAAGTTACAAAATTTTATAAATTAAAGAGAAAGTTAAAACAGTCATACATCAGAGGAAGCCTGACCGTCTTGAAGTCACTGTCTTCTGACTGTTATTGCCCTAGTAGGCAAAGGAGATCTGAAGTGAAATGCCTGCCAAGATCCAGCAGGGGAAGCAGAAACCCTCTTTGTTGTGGAACTTAATGTGTAGATGATGTTTTTCCCGCCTTGCAGTAGCGACAGATTTTTGGAAAATGAACATCCAAACCATATCCCTTTGAATTTCCATGTTTAACTAGATCTTGCCTGGGAAGGGGTCATAGGCTTTAAAGTTTTGAATGTATTGATATTTATTCCTTTTCTCCTATTGTTATGGGTAAGGCTGTGCTAAAATCCTATCTATCCCACATCAAATTTCTGTAGAATAAGAGGTACTATGAAGAGTTTCAAGAGGAAGGTAGTAACTTATTCTCATCAGCTTGGCTCCTTTGAACTTCTTAATTTGGCTCTAGTTTGCCTAGGAATGAGCCATGAGCTTTTAAGTTTTTAATGCATTCATTTCCATTCCTTTTCTTCTATTATTGTGGTTAGAGAAATATTTACCATAAAGCCACATTTATGTGCATTAAGTCCTTTGAAACACAGTTGGACATGGTGGCACACTTGTATTCTCAGTTACTGGGAAGGGTAATGCTAGTAGAATTACTTGAGTCTAAGAACTGTAGAAGGACCAAAGTCAACTTGATGTTCACACTCTGTCTACAGGGTTACCTAAAGAGATCAAGACTGCCTCTACTTTGAAAATAAGTGTAATATAATAATATATAATGAATAAAAATAAAAGAAGTGGGAAATAAGTGGGGAGGGGAGGGGAGAAGAGAGGAGGAAGAAAAGAAAAAAGGAAATGGAAGGTCAAAGAGAAGAAAAGAACAACAAAGAAAAAAAAGAAATGCAAGGAAAAGAAAAATTGCTTTTTCAGTGGGTGGAAGCAAAGTGAATAGTCTATTTCAGTGATGGTAAACCTTTTAGAACCTTTTAGGTATCCCCTGACAGGCCCCACCTCACCCCTTAGACTGTGTGCCATGCCCCACTTCCACAATGTGTGAAGTGCCCTGTCCCCCTATTTTGGTGGGGTTGAGGTAGGGCTCCTAACCCTACTCCAAGACACTTCCTGTGGCCACAGGGACCTGCCCCTCCGTGCCGGGGGAAGAGTGAAGAGGGCTTCTGCTAAAGCCTGAAGGGGAAGGTACAGGAAGCAAGCTGGGAGCTGGCTGAGAGACCAGTGTCCCCAGCCCATGTTCAGGGGTCAGGCTTCCAGATGGCTAATATGGGGAAGGGGGAAGCTGCCTTCTATACCCACAGGGACCCACCTGAACATCCAGCCTCCAAGGGGGCTGCCTATTGGTCTGTGGCCTACATAGGGTGGGAGCAGGGGGCAGAGGGAGCTTAGTTAGCCTTTAGAAGGTAGGGTTCCCACCCCCAACTGGAGGCTGGCCAGGAAGGATGGAATAACATAGAGATCTTTTAGGGGTTACAGTTGGGGCTAGTGCTAGGGGAGGAGACTCTCCTCCCCCTCTTGCAGCCCCTAACCCCAGACAAGGAGGGAAAAAGGGATGGGTATGGCCTGAGCACTCTGATCAAAGGAGGGAGTGAGAGCAGAGAAGTGGGGAAGAGCAGGGAGTCTGCATGCCATCTTTGGCACATGTGCCATAGGTTCACCATCACAGGTCTAATTGTATAAATACTTAGATCACAAAACTAGTACAATTGTCCATAACAAGGGCAGAGAAAGAGGAGAAAAGGTTTCCAATTCTCTGAGAGGCATAGAGAGCTTGGTTTTACCCCAAAGACTCCCCACTATAAAGTAAAGCACTTAACTTCTGGGAAGGAGCATGATGTTGACATTCTTCATTCCCTGTTATTGAATAGGCATTTGATTAGCAGTGTTCCCTGGTGGTTAGATTTAAAAGAGACATTAGATCAGTTGCTACCTTTTGGCAAACAGCTTTAAAATGAAACACAAAAATTTCTCATATCTTTCATTCTTTTATTATTCATGATCTATTGCTTGATATTGTTATATACACAGAATTAGACCATCTTTAGTTCAACTTATAATTTATTAGGGATCTCTTCTACAATTACTCAACAAATGACCATATATTCCCTGCTTTAAGACCCAAAGGAATGGGAAAACAACTGTTTTTAGAAGAAATTGATTGCACTTTGGCTCTAAAGATGCTGCTTTGCTTCTATTCCTCCCATTTGTTCCTAGTTCTGTTCCCTGGTGTGGTATGGGAAGAGGGAGGGAGAGAGAGGGACCAAAATAGAGGGAGGGAGAGAGAAGGAGGAAGGAAGGGAAAGGGAGAGAGAAGGAAGGAGAGAAGGAGGGAGAGAGAGACAGAAACTAAGACACACACAGAGAGGGAGAGAAACTTTTCTTTGCTTTTTCTACTATCATGCAGATGAACATTAAGAAAACAATAGTGAGGGGAAAGGATTTTTATAAATGAAGAGAATTCTTGCAGCTTAGTTGAGGAAGTGGTTTTCAGAGAAAGTATACTCTACATATACTTTGTTTATGAATAGGAGCTATGCTTGAGGTGACAGTGTATATAATGGGTTATGTTAGGGAGTGGCTTGGTGTAAAACAAAATTTGTCTGTGGGGATGTTTTTTTCAATAAGTTTTTGATTTGGAAATTAGGGACAGACTAGAAACACATAAATATACATATGCCATTGAAGACCATGATGATGAAAACTTCTAAAATCAAATTCTGTCTTTTGTAGACTATCTGAATTCTGGCCATCTGAGCTTCCTCCTTATTTCTTCATTGGAAAGATTTTGCCCTGAGGAAAAGGAAGAAGTAGTTGAACAAGTGCAGTAGATGAACTAACAAAGATACTGTTTTGATTTGTGTACAATGTATCCAGAAATATGCACGGGGTTATTCTTTCCTTCCCCTTTGTATTGTTCTCTGATTAATTGGCCCTTATGATTGGGTTATTTACCATCCCAAAATATGTTCTGGGTTCATATGATCTTGCCTTTCATTAAAACTTACAAGTCCTTTTTTTATTTACATAAACTATTGTCTTGCTATCTTTGGCACTGAGTTCATTTTATGGTATTTAGTCTATTCTCCAGTCAACAAGTTAATCAGTATTTATGAAGCATCCATTATGTGCCAGACAGTGTACTAAACACCGATGATATAAAGAAAAGCAAAAAATAATGTTGTTTCAAGGAGAAAACAGTCTAATTTGTGAGATCACCTGCAAACATAATTTATACTAGATAAATGATGCAATTTTTTTTTAAATCAGAAGAGAGAAGGCACTAGAATTAAGGAGGATCATGAAGGATCTTCAGATTTTAGCTAGGCCTTGAAGGTATCTGGGGAAACCAGGTGGCAAAGACAAGGAGAGAAACTATTCCAGGCATGGCAGATAGACAAAGAAATCACCTAAAAACAATAAGGAGATAATGTGTTTCTCGATTATTTTAGGTCCTGATTCTATCATTCAATTTAATCTGACAGAAAATGTCTGTGATGTACAGGGAATTGTGTTAGTAACTGCAGTTATAAAGATAATCACAAAAGAGTTCCTATAAATATTTTACAATATATAAGTTCTTTTCCTTTTTTTTCTTTGATCACCTGAAAAAACATGTGTAGTAGTGGTATTACTGGATTCAAAGTTTAAACAGTCTTTGGACATTATTTCACTTTGCACTTCAAAATGGCTAGATCAGTCCACAGCTCCATTAACAATGTGCTAATACACCCATTTTCCTATATACCCTTCAACATTTATGATTTTGCCTTTTTTATAATTTTAACCCAATAGGTGTGAAATTATATCTGAGTGATTTTGATTTGCATTTCTCTGAATCAAAATTACTTAGGGTTTTAAAAATATGACTATATTAAACTTTGATTTATTCATCACAAACTGCTCATATCCATTGACCATTTATCAATTTGGTAATGATTCATTTATTTATAAATTTGACAAAATTCTCTACATATTTGAGAAGTAAGTTGTCTATCCAAGAAATTATCTATGAATTTCTGCCCAATTTTCTGCTTTCTTTCTAAACTTGACTACACAAGATTTATTTGTGAAAAAAATTAATGTAATGAAAATCATTTCCTTTACATCTTTCTTGCTTATTTTTGTAAGATTTATTTTGTCATGAGAAAGAAAGATTGAAGTCCCCCAGTATTATAATTGCATTCTCTATTTCCACATGTAATTTGTTTTGGTTTTGTGCATTTCACTTATTATTAATAATGCTTCATTATCCTTAGTATCTTTTAACAAAATACTTTCCTTATTTATCTTTTTTAATTAAATCTATTTTCAATTTAATTCTGAGATCATGATTACTATCCCTGCTTTTTTTTTGCATCATTTGAAGAATGATATATTTTATTCCCACCATTTATTTTACTCTGTGTGCACTTTTCATTTTTAAAAGTGTTTCTTGTAGACAACATATTGACTTTTGCTTTTTATCTATTTTGTTTGTTTTATGAGCAAATTAATACCATTTACTTAAAAGTTATAATTGCTAGTTGTACATTTTCATCCATTCTATTTTTTCATTTTTCTATCTTTTTATTATATCCCTTCTTGGAGGTTTATTTTCTTCTAAAGATTAACTCTTAATCTATTTCCCTTCTAAGAATTCTTCCCTTATCTCTTTACTTTGTCCTCCTATTTTCTAAAAACAAACAAAACTTTACCTTCCATCTTAGAATCAATATGAAATATTAGTTCCAAGGGAGAAGAATAAGAAGGGCCAGTTTGATAGACATATGGAAATTAAATGGTTTTTCCAGGGTCAAACAGCTAAGAAGAGTCTGAGGCCACAGACCCGCCCCCTGCATCTCCAGACCTAGCTCTGTTCAATGACCCACCTAAATTCTTCCTATTTCTTAATATGAACTCCCTTCTAAGAGCCTCTCCTTTATTTTATCTTTCACTTAATCTGTATACTCTTAAAACTCCCTTTTATCCTAATCCATTGGCCTCCTATTTTTCTATATGTTAAGATGATATATATAACAGACATATGTCTGTTATTTCCTCTTTGACCCATGTAAAATGGAGATTCAGTATCCGCAATTTCTAATAATCTTTAATAAACCTCATAAAATATAATACTTTTTTTACTAGTAACTATTTTAACTTTTACACCCAAATCTGATGAGAATAAGATTCCAGCATTACCAGCCCTCCTTTCCTTCCACCCATTCACTGTAACAGTTCTTCCATCACATTTCTTTTGTATGAAGTGTGTCCCATTTTACCTCTCCATGCTTGATTTTCCTTTATATATATATATATATATATATATATATATATATATATATATATATATATATCATCATCGACCCCTGGTGAACTAGGGCTTTGCTCACCCAGCATGTGAAGAATGCTTCCACAGAACAGGCGGAAGAAACCAATAAGAAGGTTCAATGGCTGAGATGGCCACACAGCAAAGCACTGTGGAGTGCTCAGGACGTGTTGGAGCACAAAAGACAACATGGCCATCCAATGCAGCTGAGGAAATGCAGCTGAGGAAGTCTCCAGGTGAAATGACCTTTCGTGCCACTGGACCCAGGCTTCCAATGCAGAGAGAGTGGGACTGTCTCTGTGCATGGACTTTTCCACTTAAATCTCCTTCATGCACAAGTGTCTTTGTGTCTTTGTGCACACTCATCTACATCACAAATGAAAGCTCACAAAGACAATCCTCATCCTCAGTTACCAAAAGACTACTACTACTAAATCCAACTCCTTTGCTTGTCCAAATAATTGTGTTTCATATTCTTTGTACTTTTTAAGATCTAGCTACTAAATATCTTGTTATTCTCTCTATAACTCCAAAATATTTTTTTCTCTTTGCTTGTAGTATTTTCTCCTTAACCTAGGAAATTAAAAACGTAACTATATTGGTCCATCTTCAGATCTCTTTCAGATGTCAGTCAGTAGATTCTTTCCATTTCTCTTTTACCTTCTAGTTCTAACACTCAAGGACAAGTTCCCTTAATAATTATTTGATGTACAGGGTTTAGACTCTTTTTTTAATTAAAAAAGTCTCAAATTGTTCAACAAATTTTGCAGTTTGATGTGTCAAGACATCAGGAAGCCTCCCTGTCTTGACACAGAAATCAGGGAGTGTTCTTCTGAGAATGAGCACAGCTGGCAGGCCCCTGGTCTCTTCAGCATTCACCCTCACCTGGATGCTCATTCTACTCTTCTTACTAGCAGCCAGACCTAGACAGTTTAGTTCAGTGTGCCTGTACCCCACAATCTTCCCTCTGTTCTGGCACCCATCCCCAACATAGTCAATTGATTGAACTCTGAAGCTGAGGCTTCATTTTACAGTTTCCCTCAGGGTTTATTGTTTATTGATCCAAGGTATTGTCCCAGAGGGCATAAACTCAAAAGTGAGACTAGAAACCCCTCAGTTGCTCCTCCAGGTCAAGTAATTTGTTGATTAGGCTCTATCACCAGATCCATCTGCAATTCAATGAAAACAAACAAACAAACAAAAACCTTCCCCTTGTCCTCCAAAGTTGTTTTAGGTAGGTGATGGTCTCATCCCAACCCTTAATTTTTTCTGCTATTTTAAAATTCACACTGAGATATTATTTTTAACTATTTGTGAGGGAATTTGGAGAGCAAGATAATCTTCTGCCCCCTTCCACCATCTTCCCACAATCCATTTACTCATAATTTTACCTCTAACTTCTCTAAAAGTTTAAGTCATGGGTTCTATCTGTTCTCTGACATCTTTGAAATTTACTTTCATCAAGTCGAGACCACAAATAATTCTATGTTCTGATTCCCACTCTTTACTGAGAATTCCAAGATGACATGGCTGCTCCTGAAACTGCTATCTTTCCCCTCTAGATATACAACCCTGAACATGTCACTTATCTCCTCCAGGATTCAGTTTCCCTATCTATAAAATGAAGCATTTAGAATTGATGTCTTCTAAGGTCCCTTGTAGCTCTAAGTCTATGATCCTTTCATCAAACCGCCTTTCCCACTGGAGTTTGGGAAATAAGAAATATTAAGGGGTGAAAATAAACAAAGAAATAGATAGTGAGTTTGGGAATAAAAGTGAAAAGAGCAAGTTTCATGTATGTCATATTTGTGCAGCTAATTCAATTTTGTTCCTTTCCTTTTTGTAAAGTTCTCCTTTTCTTTCCTTTTTTTATTCTTTCATTTCTAACTATCTGGACTTGAAATGTACAAAAGTAGCTAGCCTGAGAAAGACTGGATTAAAAGCCAAACAGCTCCTTATGAGATGGTTTGGCTGGTTTGTATAAAAGTATTTTTGTGGGGTTGGAAAATAGATCAGAATCTAGGGGGGAAATAAAGGGAGGAAGTGTGAGAGCTAAATATTTTCTAAAATGGCAATCACTTTATTGCAAGACTGTTAACATCTATCTGAAAAATCAAGAAAAGTTATTTTCTTTTAAAAAAGAGTAAGAGAAGTTTACCATCAGAAAAATATTCCTTATTTGTGTTTCTTTTTCTTTAAAATATTTCTAGCATAGTCTGCTAATGTAACAGTCTCATTGAATACTTAGAATCTTTATATTTCTTGATAAAAACATATCCTTTTTTGATAAAATTTTGTAAGGCAAATGTCTGAAACATTGCAGAGGCAAGGGGTATTTTTGCAGCACAAAGGGATTGCAAACTGGTAAAATAAGAGTAGCCTGTGGTTTTATTTTATTTTGCATTATGAATGAGGGCTACAGATTACTTTCCTGCTAATCTAATTCTCCAGGAATGTTTAAAAATGCTGTGTCTTTTCTATTTATTCTTATAGGAGAATAATAGGGGGTTTTATGGGAGGGAAAGGGGGAATATTGTCTTTTAAAGAAAATATGTGGTTGTTTTCATTTATATACTGTACATCAAAGGATGTAGCTGAGTTGCCTCACCGCCACTACTACCGTACACACAGACTAATCTACATTACATTGTTTAGCTTATCAAAGACTGTACTTCTGACATGCCCTTAAAAAAAAATTAAACCACAAATGCTTGTGTAGAATTGAACATGTAGGAGACAGGAAACTTATGGCTAAGATCCAAGCAGGAAGTGGTATTTTATATAACTCTATACACATCTGCAAATAGACAGGAAACCTCTGAACTCTCAACAATTAATAAGCTGAAGGTAATTTTATGATTTTTCCTTCATATTTAATTTTTGAGTAAGTTATATTTTTGCCATGGCGCTAAGCTCTATCATATACATTTGCAGAGAATTGGAATGTTTAATTTGTTTCTTAGTTGTTTGACAGTATTACTGATTTACAGGGACTGGAGAAGGGCAAGGCTTGAAGGAAAACTTAGTAATTGGATTTCTTTTACAGGTTTTGAAAGCAAGCATTTTGCTAAGTTTGATGCAATGAGGTTTGAAAGGCTATTGCACAGTAGGGCTATAATTTAGAGGAATTCAGTAAAGAGACATTGCGGTTAACATTTCTAATAGTCAGTGTATTTTCCCAAGGATGCCTTCTAAGCTGCCAGAGAATTTAATGCAAGAGCTCTAGTAGGCAGAAAATATTCTGAGTTTTAGTACAAAGGCTGAATTTTAAAGTCTACAAGCTAATATTACAATTATGAACTCTATTCTTTTTAGATTGTTCTTTGATAAACGCTATTAGGTTTATATGTAATGATCTCTATATTTTATTATTTATTACATAGTATAAGTTCTACTTACAACTCCTGTGAGAAAAAATATTTTTTTTAAGGATGACTACTGTAAATGACTGAAAAAATGACTGGAAACAACAAACCACATTGATTGAAGGTGTAAAAAAGTAAAAGGATCTTTAAAAAAGGAAGTAGTAGTCTGAAAGTATAAATAACTCACCATGTTGAGATTTGGGGCTAAAGACAATTATTTCATTTGTGGAAGGCCCATTGTGTCTGGAGCCATGATGCAGCAGTATGACAGCCAGCCTCAGACTTAGAAAGACCTAGTTTCAAGTCTTGCCTTTGACACATATTGATTTTATGACTCTGTGTAAGTCCCCAAACTTCACAATGTTCACAGGCAACTCTCCATCTGCATTGGTGATAGGAACGAACGCACTGGGAGTTCCCTATACTGATCAATGATATGGCTAAAAAAATTTTAAGATTCTCAAGAATGAGTAGTTGTGTGTAATCCGGTCTGCCCAAATTTCCTGCCTGTATTTTCTCACAAATTACAGCATTAGCTTCAATCTAACACTCTTTCTAACCGGTGATTGAGAATGACTATTGTCTTTGTGCATTGTGGCTTTGGAGTCCAAAGGCTGAGGCGCACAGTTTGTGGCACATGGGGCCTGGGACGCCAGTTGTTATGGGAGGTGTGGTTGTGGCCTGGTGTCGGCGCGCAGCGGCAAGACGTCGACGTTGCTCATCTTCAAAGGTGGTGGCGGCATGGTGAATGTGGGTTCTCCAGCTGCTTCTGCCAGAGGCAGCGAGTTCTAGTTGCTTTGGTGTAATGCCAGCCCACTTCAAGTTGGACTTTAGCTGATCCTTGAGTCTTTTCTTTGGTCGGCCTTGTTTCCTGAGTCCAGCTGACAGTTCACCATAGAATACCTGTCTTGGTATTCGCTGTGGGTCCATGCGGATGACGTGTCCAGACCATCGTAGCTGGGCTTTGAGGACCAGGACTTCGATGCTGGTGGAGTTGGCTCTGTCGAGGACTTCCTGGTTGGTGATTCGGTCCTGCCATCGGATCCTCATGATTGACCGGAGGGAGCGTTGGTGGAATTGCTCCAGCTGTTTCATGTGCTTCTGGTACAGTGTCCACATCTCACACCGTACAGGAGCGAGCTGAGGACCACTGCGTTGTACACTTTGAGCTTCGTCGCAGTGCTTACACCTCTGTGTTGGAGGACTTTGAGCGCAGCTGCCCGAGTGCCTGGCTGGCCTTTTGGATCCTGGCATTGATCTCGTGGTCTAGGGACCCGTCGTTGGTGATGGTGCTGCCCAGGTACTTGAAAGTGTTGACGTTAGAAAGCTTCATGCTGTCGATTGTAATGCACGGCTGGTTAGTTGGCCTCCCTGGTGCAGGTTGGAACATAACCTCTGTTTGGCTGAGGCTGATAGTCAGGCCAAACAGTTTTGGTGCTGTGGAGAACCTGTCCACAATGGTTTGGAGATGATTTTCTTGGTGGGCCATGAGAGCACAGTCATCTGCAAACAGAGCTTCCAGCAAGAGTCTCTCTGTTGTCTTTGTTTTTGCAGTCAGGCGGCGAAGGTCAAATAGTGAGCCATCCAGTCGGTATTTGATGTAGATGCCCAGGTCTAGATCCATCACAGCATGTCGTAATACTTGGGTGAAGGATAGGTTGAATAGTACCGGAGCGAGGACACAGCCTTGTTTCATGCCATTGGAGATGTTGAAGCAATCAGAAGTCTCTCCACCAGATAGGACTTCCCCTGTCATGTCGACATGAAAGAGCTGGATCAGTTTGACGAATTTTGCTGGGCAACCGAGCTTGCTGAGGATCACCCACAATGCGTCCCTGTTCACTGTGTCGAACGCCTTTGTCAGGTCTATGAAGACAATGTAGAGACTCAGGTTCTGCTCAAGGCATTTTTCCTGCATTTGCCTCACCGTGAAGACCATGTCAATGGTGCTGCGATCTGGTCGGAAGCCACATTGTGATTCAGGCAGGTTCTGCTCTGAAACAGATGACAGGAGTCTGTTGAGTATAACACGGGCGAGGATCTTTCCAGCAGTGGAGAGTAGTGAGATGCCTCTGTAGTTGTCACAGGCTGCTCGTGAGCCTTTGTTCTTGTACAGGGCTATGATGGAGGCATCTCTGAGTTCTGGGGGCATGTCTTCCTCTTCCCATATGCTGGTCAGCACTATGTGGAATGCCTAGAGCTCCTTTCCATTTAAGGCCTTGTACACCTCGGTTGGGATCCCGTCTTTACTGGGTGCCTTGCCTGCACTCATTTGTTTAATGGCTTTTTGGACTTCCTCTATTGAAGGAGGGACATCAAGTTGTTCAATGGAGTGGTTTGGGGGGATCTGGTCAATGGCGCTTTGTTCAACTGAAGAGGGTCAGTTGAGAAGCTGACTGAAGTGTTCTTTCCACCTGTTGCTGATGCCTTTTTTATCTTTTATGAGAGTCTCACTGTCAGAGGATAGCAAGGGAGTGGTGGTGGGTTTTGATGGCCCATAGACATTCTTGAGGGCACTGAAAAATTGTTTGTAGTTTTTCATATCAGCAAACTGCTGGATTTCTTCTGTCTTTTTTTCCCACCATCGGTCTTGCATCTTCCTTATCTCACGCTGCGCCGTGGCTTGGAGAGACTTGAATCTGTCCTTTGTAGGAGCAGAGTTTGGGTTATTTTGCCACTCCATTAAGGCTTTGTTCTTCTTGCTCAATAGGTCTTCAATAGCAGCGTTGTTCTCCTCGAACCAGTCCTGGTGGTTTCGTTGTTTCGGGCCTAGGACTGCCTTTGATGTTTCCTTCACTGCATCTCTGAACTGGTTCCATTTCTCGGTTGAGCTTCCAGTGAGTGGTCCCTTGGCAGACAGCTTGTTGTCCAGGCAGGACTGGAATGTTTGCAAATAAGATGGATCTCTAAGATGACTCAGGTTGTAAAATGCGCAAACTGTCTGGGCGTGTTTTGGATGGTGAAATGCAATGTGCATTTGAAAAGTCGCTCTAACCAATTGGTGGTCTGTCCAGCATTCAGCTCCTCTCATGGCTCTGGTGATCTTTACATCCTGGATGTCTCGCTGGTGTACAATGATGTAGTCAATGAGATGCCACTGTTTTGATCTTGGGTGCATCCACGTTGTTTTATATTTGTTCGCCATTCTGAACAGTGTTCGTGATGGTGAGTTCGAACTCTGAGCATTTGCTGAGTAGCAGTAGGCTGTTGTTCATTTTGCCCACGCCGTGTTTGCCGAGCACTCCTTCCATCTTTCATGGTCCTGGCCAATGTGGGCGTTAAAGTCTCCCAGTAGTATCAGCTTGTCATTTGTGGGCACTGAGTGCAGGACGGCACTCAGGTCAGAGTAGAACTGCTCAATGGTCTCCTCTGTGCTGGTCAGTGTTGGGGCATATGAGCGGATGATTATGGCATACTGGTCTTTGCTGAGAGGCAAACAGATCTTCATGAGCCTCTCGCTGATGCCCACAGGCAAGTCTGGCAGCTGTTTGAGCAAACTGGTCTTGATAGCCAGGCCAACACCATGGATTCTGTCTTCATCTGAGGCTCTACCTTTCCAGAAGAAGGTGTATCCAGTGTTGGGTTCGCTGAGTGATCCCTCTTCTTGTAAGCGTGTTTCACTTAAGGCTGCCATGTTGATGTTATATCGCACCAGTTCTTTACCGATTAGAGCTGTTCTTCTCTCAGGTCTTGGGGTATTCTCTCTATCAAGTAATGTCCTGATGTTCCATGCTCCTAGTAGGAGTTTCTTTGTACTTTTTCTTTGATTTCAACCTCTTAAAGGGGATGACCTGCCAGCCGCAGTGTGCTGACCGGGTGGTTGTAGGGCAGGCAATGTTTGGGACACCTTTTCTAGTCCCCTCCCTTGATTAGGGTGAGCAGTGCTGTCCTAGAGAGGGCTGCTCAGTCGCCCAGGATGCTGCCGAACGTCCCTGCTGCCCACAGGGCCGAGCGACCACTGGTCCGTGGGCTGGCTACATGCAGGATCGTGACTACGACTGCCAGTGGTCACCTCCACCTGTTGTGACTTAATATTCTATAGACAGATTAAATAAATGGATAAATGGATAGATAAACTATGTGTGTAGATGCACACACATAAATAGAAATAGTAAATTGTAGGCAATATATTTGTGTATATATTGTTTTCTTCCAGCAGAGTGTAAGTTTCTTGAAGGAAAAAAAAAAAACTTGATTTATTTTGCCTTTTTATATCTATCACTGTTTTCCTTATAGTAGGTGCTTAATAAAGGTTCTTTTGAATTATCAGGTTAAATTAGTATAAAAATAAGCAGTAACCTCTTTCAGTTCTCAGAACTCCCACTTCCATAGATCCTCTTCTTAATAAAGAAAAAAGAAACAGCAATTTGGAAACTATTCCCCCTGCTAAATAGAATAAAATTCACTCAAAAATATCTTTAGGGGACACAAATTTTCATTTTCTGCATTTGTTAAAGGATCTTGTATTCTAAAATAATAGATAATAAAATCTTTTTTTTATCACAACAGAGGGAGAACCAATGACAAATATAAAACTATGGATTTTTTATGGGGTAGTTAAAATGCTATAGGAAACTTGGATTGTAGAAAACCTTTCTTATTTTTTTAACCATTACCTTCTGTCATAGAAGTGATATTAATTATTGTTAGGTAATTTGCTTAGGGTCACACAGCTAGCAACTGTTTGAGATCAGATTTGAACCCAGATACTTCCATATGCAGGTCTGGCTCTCTAATCATTGAGCCACTTAGCTGCCCTAGAAAAGTTTTCTGAAACCATGCAGTTCTTTGAGTAGAAAGAAGGAGGAAGACAGTTTTACTTTGTGTTGATAGTCAACAATGAGAGGACACACACAAAATGCTAGACCACATGACAGGTTAAAGGATATTTCAATAAACCATGGGCCTGACAGGATACCACAAAAATTTAAGATATAAGCTAGGGCAGGAGCTGAGATTCAATGCCTTTTCATGAAGACTTTAATTGTAAATTTAAGAGAAATTTAAAGTAAATTTCAATTAGTTTCATATTGTTATTTGTTTTTTCATTTTACAATAGCTATTCCCTCTCCTTAAAAATATTCTTCCCTCTCTGATTTCCAATTCCCCAACTCTTCTTTATAAAAAAGAAATATAATTTAATCAAGATTAATACAGCAACTTAGTCTTTTCCCTTTCTTTTTCCCCTAATAACATGCCACATCTACTTTTGAAGTCCTCAGTAGTCTATTAGAGGAAAGAGATATATTTACTTACCAGTTTTCCCATATGCAAATTGTTCCCTATAATTACTAAGAGTCAAAGTCTATAATTTTAATCATAGTTATTTTGTATTGATAATATCCTTTTTTTTTTTTTGCTACATGCTACTTTATGCAACTCCCATTTTCCTCTGGTTTTTATCAAGTTCCGATGACTGGTTTTCTCATATTCACCATTTCTTCTATGGCAATAAGAATTAAAACAAGATTTTAAAAAGTTTTCCATAATTTGTTTAAATATTCCCCAAATAATAGGTACCAATTTCATTTCCATGTTTTTCCTAGCCCAAATTATTCAGTTCAGACAATTTCTTTCCATAAGAGCTATTACTTATCTCCTTAGAGAACAGGTCCAAGATTAGAATTTTTAAAATTTCTCATGTATTTCCAAGTAGTTTTCCATAAAACCTGAAATATTTTCACAGGTAGAATCACTAACTTATTAATGTACTTCACCATTTCTTAAAATCATGAGCAAATGATTTGTCTTGGTGGGAGGAGGACTGAAGTATTAATAAAAAATATTCCCTTTCAATAAAGGTCTGGGAAGGTAGATGATGGCATTGCTTAGTTAATAAAAAAACCCAGTGTGAACCAGAAATAAAATAAAAAATAAAAGTAATGACTATTTAATTTATATATATATATAGATACATATTTCAGATTATATGTTGACACAATTTTAATAATCATTTTCAGACATTTTACAATCTATCTTCTCTATCTCCTTCCTACCTCTCCTCCTCTCGATGACAGTTTTTAGTACCATATAGGTTGTACGTGTGCTATCATACATGTTGCCACATTTGTCATGTTATGAAAGAAGACATATCACTTGTACTAGAGAAAAATTCATGGAAGAAATAAATTGAAGAATGGCATGCTTCAATGTGCATTCAGACTCCTTCAGTTCCTTCTAAGATAGCAAATAGGCTTTTTCATCATGAGTCCTTTGGATTTTTCTGCATCCTTAAATTGTTAATAATAGTTAAATCATTCACAGTAAATATTTAATAGAAATTCAATTAAAATTAAAATTTTAATTGAATTATTTTAATTGAATTTTAAATAAAATGTAAAAAATTAAAAAAAAACTACAGGTTTTTTTCATTACAAAAAGACTTGTTCCTGTTTTAATTGGAAGACAGCAGTACTATCTATTATTGGGGGCACTAGTCATTGATTACTAAACTCCAGTTGATTGGATAATGAAAACATTTGGAGTCCATTTAAACATGTGTAAAAGACTTGCAAATCTAAAGCATATTCTTTTGTTGAACAAGGTCTTCACTGCTCTTATTAAAAACTTGTCCACAGAGGTTGGGATATCATCAAAAGAAAAGATATTTTGAAGTATCTTCTAAAAGAGAACGTGTGCCCTTTTGGTTCACATAATGTGACAGACCACAGGGCTTTGCCTTTCATCATTAGTGCTTTAGAAGGATGACATCTTGATTGGATACCTATTTTTCACGTGGAGGCCTGGATCATAGACCACTGCCTGAGAGAGCACAGTCTGAACCCTCACTTTTCATGGTAAATGGAAATAAAACAAAGAGGGCTAGTCAAAGATGACAGTGATGGTGCTTTATAAAGCAAGTGCGTACAGAAGGATCATTAATAAATATAATAATCTGATGTAACCAGCTGAGGTACAGATATATATATATATATCTGTACCACCACAAGCAGCATGGGAAATTACAGTCCCTTCTAACATTGACTGAACATGCCATTCAGCTCTGTTGGTTATGAAGTAGACCTATAAACCCTTTCTTTGCTTTGAGGGAAACATTTAATATAGTGGTCTAGATGAACTTTCTAGGCATAATATTATGAAGAGGGGAAGCTCAGAATGTTGCACAGAGTTATCCTTAGTTAAGAAGATCTGGGTTCAAGTTTTGCCTCTGGCATATGCTAACTGTGTGATCCTGGGCAAATCAGTTAATTTCTCAATTCCTTAAGGAAATCTTTATGACTATAAGTCATGGAGAAGTTTGAAAGAAAGAAAGAAGCAAACAAACAAACAAAAAAGAAAGAAAGAAAGAAGGAAAGGAAAGAAAAAAGGAAGAAAGAAGGAAAGAAAGAAAGAAAGAAAGAAAGAAAGAAAGAAAGAAAGAAAGAAAGAAAGAAAGAAAGAAAGAAAGAAAGAAAGAAAGAAAGAAAGAAAGAAAGAAAGAAAGAAAGAAAGAAAGAAAGAAAGAAAGAAAGAAAGAAAGAAAGAAAGAAAGAAAGAAAGAAAGAAAGAAAGAAAGAAAGAAAGAAAGAAGCAGAATAAGAAAGAAAGAAAGTAAGAGAGAAACAAACAAACAAACAAAGGAAGAACAAAAGATTGAATAAATTCAACCCTGGTCTTGTCTCTCAGATTCTCTATCTATCCTTTCACACTGGTAAAATCCTCTTAAACTTAATATGTTCCTTTACCAAATAACAACATCAAATTTCACTGTGTAAGTTTATGGTTTTATATATAATCAGTTCTTTGTTCTTTGTTTGTGAATGAATGGAAAATCCTGAAAAGAGCTCCTTAAACCCTCACACCAGAAGTGCTGGTCTGCTGGGGAGGGGAGGGTGGGAGAGTAAAGTACTCTAAAATAATGTATAATTCACTTTATTATTACTGTATTTAGTGCTGGTAATGTCTTACTCTGTTTTTTAATTTATCAATTAACTTTGTTATACATATGTGTGCTGAAGAAACTCACTTTATGTATGTGGTCAGGGGATGTTCACTTATATTCATAGTTTTGGCCATCCATAATGTGTCTTAGAATGTCTTTCCTATGAAATCAGGGGCTCTCGGGTACATGTAAAACAGTAATAAAAAGAATGAATACATGAAGAATCTCTGCCTATACAGAATGTGTGTTAGATACAAAAGAAGGACCCAAACACATATCACTTAGTGCTGTACAGTTCTATGCAGCCACCATATTTTCAGTGCCCCATGTTCACTTGACAGTTGATTCATATAGAAAAAGGGATAATTACCCTTAACCACTCAGACAGCAATCAGAAAGAACTGAGTTCAATTTTAGCCTCAGATTCTAGCTGCATGATCCTGGAAAAGTCCTCTCTTTTTTTTTTCTTTTTTCCTTCAACTGTAAAATGGGAATACGAATAGTACCCACTTCCTAGGATTGTTGTGAAGATCAAATGAGATATTTATAAAATGCTTAGCACTATGTATTCTAAATGCTATTTCCTTCCTTAGTTCTCACTAGGGTAAATAAAGGATTTGGTTACAAAGTAAAAATGACTTTAACATCTCCTATCAACTATTGGCAATGGCCCTCCAACCTCAATTAATGCTAAGAATGACTGATAAAGAGAATTATGCAGGAAGGGTTGACATGGCTTTCGAAGCAATCAAGGACTATAACGAAGCAGAAGATCCCCTTCCTACTGCTCTGGGCTCACTCCTTCAAACTTGAGCCTCATTCCATATGGAGAGAGACTGTGACATCAGAGGGCTCACCATTAGAGAGAGACACCAAATATCTGTTCACACTAAGGTCATCTTTTGTTACAAGCAGAGACAATAGACTGACCAAACTTGTCATATCTTGTCAGCTTTTGTGAATACATTGAGACCTCAGACACCAAATGGAGAAAAGAGCCCCCTTTTCCTTTCACAGGGAATTTTTTTATTCTAAATATGAATGAAACTTGTTTTTTCAGTTATATATGATTGTTATATATGATTGCTTTTATGATTGCAGTTATATATGATTGCTTATAACCCCATATGAAGTTTTCTTGTTAGAGATCCTGGATTTGTTTGCCATTTCCTCCTCCAACTCATGTTATAGATGGGAAAATTGAGGCAAATAGATTTAAATGACTTATTCAGGGTTACACAGCTAGGAAGTGTCTGAAGCTACGTCAAAACTCAGGAAGATGAGTCTTCCTAATTCCATGACTGCTCTCTATCCACTGTACCATCTAGTTGCCTTTAATAATAATAAAATTGTTGTTATTATTATTATTAAATATTTCTCAACTGTAAAATAATAATAGCTTCTTCTTTAAAGCCATTGTGAGGATCAAATGAAATGCATGTAAAGCACATACCAAATAACATTTACTTGATTAACGCCTTTATCTTCCCTTTATTTCTCCATTCAGAAGTGGATGTTTTGTAATTTTTCTCTCTTCACCATCCCAATTTTCATCTCCAACAGTGAGGTGAAAGAAACTGGAACTACTTGGTTAACTTGAATTTTAGATTTTTTTTTGGTACATTATCATTCTCTCCTAGAAACTTTAGAAATAGAACCTTAATCCTTGAAAATTGTTGCATGAGCAATACCTTTTTTCATATTAGGCAATGATGAAAAAGCAAGCCCAAAGACTACAGATCACTAGACAGATGACACAGAAGTCCCTTAGACCTGAATTCAAATTCTGCCCCTGATGCATATGAGTTTTAGACAAGTCCACTTCACCTCTCACTGCTCCAGGTAACTCTTTAAATTTCTTACAATAAGTTCAACTGAATTAATGGAGGGGATTTATATGTCTAGTGGTTCCTGATACTGAGCAAGTCACTAGACTAGATAGGAGGAACTGCAGTAATGGACAGACAGAGACAGAAAGAGAGAGAGGGGTATGGGAGAGGGAGGGAGGGAGAGAGAGATAATGATATATTTTGAGTTTATATTGATGTAATCTGAAAAAATAATTTTTAAAACCACAAATATATGACAAAAATGTAGATAGAAACTTCATCTCAGAGTTGGATTGTGGAGAATATATAGGAGTTTTAGTGGAATAGATGTTCATTATAAATCAACACCAAGATGGCACAGTGGATAGAGTGACAAGACTGGAGTCAGGAACATGAGTTCAAATCCAGTTCCAGACACTCACTATCTGTGTGACCCTGGACAATTAACTGAAATCTATGCACTTCATTTCTTCTCAAATGTAAAATGAGCTGGAGAATAAATGGATAACCACTACAGAATTTTTGACAAACAAACCCCAAAGGGGGTTACAAAGAGTCAGACATACCTGAAACTACTAAGCAACAACAACAATAAACCAAAATAGTGATATAGTAGCGAAAAATATGAAAATGATTTCAGATATCTTTAAGTGAGACAGAATTGGAGAGGGATGAAAATCCCTATTTAATGACATTGGTGTTCTTTCTAGGGGTTACACATTATAGGAAAGAGAATGGCAGTCTGAATCAGATGGAGGAGAGAAATATCTTCAAGAGGATAGGGAGAACAAATTATTTATTCCAGATATTTCTCTAGAGATCATTTCATATAAAGGAACTAGGAATGGAACTAGGGATGCTTAATCTGAAGAGGACTAGCCCTAAAAGATAATGAAAACTTCAAACATTAAAAGGCCTGTCACATGAAAGAAGAACTGGATTTGTTTTGCTTGGACTTAGAGGATTCAATTAATTATAATGGAGAGATCAACTGGTTTAATGTAAGGGAAAACTAAAAATTATCCAAAACGGAGAAAAAGATTGCCCTGGAAACATCTTCAAGATATATCTAGATGACCACTTTTTCTGCTATTTTTGTCAGTTATGAGTTGTACTTATCCACTGATATCTCTTTGAACTCTGAAAGGCTCTGTTTTGGTTAATCTAATTGTTCATTCCAATATGATGAACTTGGGTTTATTCTCTGCAGTTAATATTCATAAAATACCTGAGCTATATGATATATAATAACTATAACTTGAGGTACATAGTCATTTGATTTGGACTCAGGAAATCAGGTACTTCCTGCTTCAGTCATTTATTGCCTCTGGGAACCTGCACAAAACATTTATCCTGTTCCTGTTTCCCCATGTGAAATTAGGGTGAGATGATCTTTAAAGTTTCTTTCTAGATCTAAATATGTTATTTCTCCAATCTCTTTGACCACTATATTGAAAAAATATCCACTACATTAGTTATTTTAACAAAAATAAACTTTAGGAGGAATATAGAATCTAATCCAAATCTTCACCTATAACATATATATCCTTAGTTTTTAACAATGTAACAATTCAACAATCCACCTGAGAATTCTATTCTTTTACCTTTATTTATGGATCCTCTAATGGACATATGTAATTCCTGTGAAATATGGTTATGCATATTATTACCATTTGCATGAGGAACAATAAGTTCACATTTATCTACCTTATATTACTCATAATGTAGGATGGTCTAAAACATCCTTATAGAATCTAACAAATAGCTCTTTAAGATTTTTATTGTTATTTTTTTGCAGATGACATATTATCTCCCTCCCTCTCACAGCTCGCCCTCCTTATGAAGGCAGGTAATATGATCTAGGTTGGACATAAATTTTCATAGAATACACATTTCCCTGTTTATCATATTGCAAAATGAGACACATATTGCTCACACTAAAGAAAAATTCATGAAGGAAATAAAGTGAAGGTTGAAATATTTCAATCTGCATTCAGACTCTGTCTTCCTGCTATGGTATTAGTTAGCCTTTTTTTGGCATGAACTTTTTAAAAGATGCTTCACAAAAATATGGCTTAATATATCTATAATTCTGATAACAAGGAAAATGCCATTTTCCTTAAAATGCACCCAAGTTATTATAGTCTTCCTTTTTTAAGTTTCTGGCTCTTCCACTGTATTTATTTCTTATCTGTTCTTGCTGAGCTCTCAAATATTTAGTCCCAGCAGTAATGATGCATGGTAGTGCACTGAAGCCTAAAATAGACTTTAAAAAAACCAGATGTTTTCATTTCTATTATTGCAAAACTCATGTTGACATAAGTAGTTCTGTGTCAAAAGGATGGCTCCAGTGAATGTGTCATGAAGCAAACTGGAGCATGGCTCTAACCAAAATCATGCTTCATGGAACAGATTTCATGATTTAGATCATATCAAAACCCAGCTGAATTAACACTATCCTGATGTTTCCCATACTATTTTATAGGGACGATACTAAAAATGCCAGGTCAGAGCTCCAATTAGCTCTTCAATAATGCTGTTGCTCAAATGTTACATGAAAGACATATGAACCACTTATGGATCCTAAGTACTGAATGAGCCTCTGGGATATACGATGTTTATGGTTTGGGGATCTGCTATCTATTTTGAAATATTATATAAATTATCTATAGTTGCTACATAATTTTGTACATGATATCCTTGAATAGGTTAAAATAGAATAAAATAGACAAATTATACTGGAGAAATCATATCAAGATGCCATCAGGGTAAATATGGCAGAAAAGAATGGTCTGGTCACTTACAAGAGCAAGTGACAAATTAACAATTAAGATGGTCCCATGAAAAGGTCTTAGAAGTAGCCAGTTATTACACAATTCCCTCAACAAAACATTAAGACATCAGATGACACAATGATCAAGTAGACTAAAGATAAGTTAAGCTCCTCATTCTTGTCTAGGACCATACAAGAAAATGACCAGAAACCTGTGCTTGGTTTGGATGGGGAATGGAACATAGAAAGGAGAAGGCAACATAGATTCTGGTTTAAAAAAAAAGCCTTAGCTAGTGGAAAGCCAACTTTGACCTATTACAACAAAAGTATGGGAAAGAGTCAGTCCCTAATAGACGACTGAACAGAGAACTAGAGCTAGGGTACTTGGGGACACCTGAAGTAACACTACTTTGAGAGCCACAACTGGAGTCAAGGTCAATATATTGACTGAAAACCAGAGGCTCTCCAAGAACTTTGAAGTAAGTCTTCCTCTTAGAAACAAAGTTAGAGATAGGACCAGTCAAGCATCTTTATGGCCCAAGTACCCAAGAAATCTGCTCTTTTCTTCCACAGACCAGATGCCATCAATAAAATTTTCTGGAATCCAATGGAACCTTTCAGAAACATCAGTGGGGAAAGTGCCACCTTTTAACTAGAAATTATGGAAAGAGAAGAAAACAGATATTGGTCTAGTAAATATTTGAGTTTGACCACTGGAAGACAGAAATAGAATCCAGGGATGGTATTAGAATTCAGTTACCCAATATAGAATTTATTACATTAAGGTGGCAGGACTAAGCTCCAGACACAGAAATCAAGAGAAGATAAAAGGCATTTTCCTAATCCAAAAGTATTTAAAAGAATAGAGCCTGAGTCTTCTGGGCTAGACCAGATTCAGGTCAGGTCACTAGAAGTTTATGTTTAATACTGGAAGGGAAGGAAAAACTCATAGGTCATTCAAGAATTCACAAGAGGATATTTGCATAGCCACAGCAGGAAAAGGATGGTCAATACAATATTCATAGAGGACACTTTGAGCTTGTTTAGCTAAGAAAAGCTTTCTTGTCTGAATTGTCCATTTGTACTTTCTATCAGTCAAATATCATAGAGATTTTTTGGAGCATAATGTGGTTGTTTTTTACTTATTTATCAAAAAATAATGACAACTTCAGCCTTTATTTCCCTGTAACTTTAAGGGAAATCTAATCTAATCTGTATGGGGAATTGGGTTAGGATATTGCTTCCACTATAGCCTGACACAAAATCCCAATCTAGGTATAAGCAATCAGAAGAAAGATCAAAATATTATGTAGAAATAATATGGTTTAACAGAAGTATCGTAAACAAATAAAGAATGCAAACTGCAAAATAAGCATAAAAATAATTAAAGAACACAATCACTTGACAACAATAACTACAAGAATGGTTGGATGGAATGAAATAAGAATTTTTTTTAACTGAAGGGAGACCTCATGAGGAAAGACATGGAAGTAAAATACAGAACTTAAAAGTTAAAAAATATCAATTATGTAATGGATTCCTAACAAACAAAAACAATAATGAAAAATTATGAAATGATGAAGAAGTCCAAAACTTAAAATCTTAGCAGAATATAGACATAATCTATCAAAAATATTTTACCTGAAAATACATGAGAGGAAATTTATGTGTCATCTGAAAACCATGAACAAGCAAACAATTTGTGATGTAGGCTTTAACTTACATGATTAAAGTATGGTTTGTAATAATGGATTTCTATAACTTTGTGGAATTTAAAATATTATAGGACAAGGGATGTAGAGCTGGAATTGATTGTAGAGGGTGAGGAAATGGAGGTTCATAGAGATTAAGTCATATAGATAAAAATAACAGAGTTAGGTATTGAACTCAGGGTCTCTGACTCCAAGACCAGCACTCTTGTCATTAATGTATGTGGTTTATATTCAGAGAAAATATAGGAGGCAAATTTTTTTTTGTTTATAAGTAACATAAAGCATCCCATGAGAGTAGGGGATGCATTGGTTTCATTGTATAGGTCAAACTGCCCAAATGCATATGATGTATGCTGTTTTGATTAATATTCTTAAAAGAATTGTCAGGTTTGTAGAGATAGAATATTTGAGCTTTAGTGATTGAAAAATGAAATGCCAAATTAGTAGAATCTGCTTTGGAAATCAAAACATTGTATTGCCTACTTCAGTGCATCTATTGCTCCATTTTTTAAAATATCCTTTGGAATGGCAGCAGTATAGTGCAAAAGGAAAAAGTGGTTTTGAAATTAGATCTCATTTCTGCCATCTCCCATATCTGTTACATTGGGTTTCCTGAGCCTCCATTTTCACATTCATTGGTTATTGACCTTTAAAGTCCCTTCCAACTTTAAATCAATGAAAACTGGAGTGGGACATTAGTATCCTCACAGTATTAAAGGGCACAGGGAAAAGTTTGCAGCATGTTAGAGAGATCTTCTGTTGAGAGTTTTCATAAAAGTGTAGGGAGTGTTCAGGGAGGAGTAGCAATCTGGTATGAAGACTTTCCAATGTATTTTCAGAGCTACATTTTTCCTTTCTTGTCTACCTTTCATTTTTTTATCACCTATGGATCCAAAATCTATAGCCCATGCAGATATCCCACCCCAATAAATTTATTTGGGTAAGTGGGTCAAACCAGGTTGAATATATCCAACAGATGTCAAAACCATTGGTGAGTTGTAGAGATGTCTGTTCCATGCACATGAAGATTTTGATCAGGCTGATGAAAAACAATTTGTTCTAGTGGCCAGGAAAGTTCTAAGGAGTTCTCAGAGCTTGGTCAGACCCCAAAGATGACAAGATAATGCACTGCATTCTGGATCATTGGCAGTCATCTTGACTTTTGTCTCTCTACTAGACCTTGATGACCCTGGAAGAGAGAGTAAGGCTAATGACTTTGTTCAACTCTGCCTCACTTAAATCTAATTCATGTGCAAGGCAAGATATCCTGGGTGTCATCAATCTTTTTTTTTTAATGACAGGCAGATGGTCATACTAGGATATTATTGGTCCTCTTCAAAAAATAAAGACGAACAACCTAAAGCATGTTGCAAAAATTTAGAAAGGGGGGATGGATTGCAAAGATGTCAGACATAAATGAGGTCACAGATCATAGTATCAATGATTCTGAGTTGAAAGAGATTTTAGACATCTATAGACCAAATAGTGGTATTTACTGAGTCAAAAGGTGTGCACAGTTTTATAGCCCTTTAGCCATGGTTTCAGATTGTTTTGATAATTACCACTTTATAATGTAGTTTGAAATCTGCAACTGCTAGACCATCTTTCTTAGTTTTTCTTCATTGATTTCCTTCATTTTCTTAATCTTGTCTTGATACAGATGAATTTTATTATTTTTTCTAGTTCTATAAAATAATTTAGTAGTTTTATATATCACTAAAATAAATAAATAACAGCTAGAATTATTTACTTTTATGTTATCTTAGTCTACCAATGAGCAATCAATATTTCTCCAATTGTTTAGATCTGTCTTTATTTATATAAAATTATTTTGTAACTATGTTCATATAATCCCTGGGTTTACTTTAGGAATTAAACTCTCAAGTATTTTATATTGCTTACAATTATTTTAAATGGAATTTCTCTTTCTATCCCTTGCTGCTAGGTTTTGTGGATAATATTTGAAAATACTGATGATTTATTTGGTTTATTTTATATGCTTCAAGTTTGCTGAAGTTAATTAGTTCAACGAGTTGTTTAGATGATTCTCAAGGGTTTTCTAAGATAACATCATGCCATGTGCTAAGATTGATAGTTTTGTTTCTTCATTGTCTATTTGTTTTCCTTTAATTCATTTTTCTCTTCCTATCCTTTTGCTGTAACTAGGAATTCCATAATAATATATTAGAATAATATATTGAATATACTGGTAACAATCAACATCATTCTTTCACTCCTGAAATTATTAGAAATGCTTCAAGTTTATCCTCATTACAAATATTACTTGCTCTTAGTTTTAGATAAATATTCCTAATCATTTGAAGAATAGTTCCATTAATTTCCATGTTTTGCAATGTTTTTAGTAATAATGGCTGTTGTATTTTGTGTAAAGCTTTTTTCCGTACATATTGAGATAATCATGTGATTTTTGTTTTTTGGATATTTTTTGTTATTGAAATGGTTGATAATGCTGATAGTTTTACTAATATTGAAACAGTCCTTCATCCTTGGTATAAATCTCACCTAATCATGGTATATAATCTTGTTGATATATTGCTGAATGTCCTTTCTAATATTTTATTTAAACTAGGTTGAATTGATATTCACTATTGAAGTTTGTGATTTTCTTTCTCTGTTTTTTATTGTCCTGGATAAAGTATCAAAATATTATTTGTAAAAAGAACTTGGTAGGGCTCCTTTTTTACCTAGTCTTTCAAATAGTTGATATAATATTATAATTAATTTTTGCTTAAATGTTGGCTAGAATTCACTTATGAACTCATCTGGTCCTGGAGACTTAAGGGAGGTCATTCATGCCTTATAGAAGGTGAGATTAAGGCTGAGTCTTGAAGGAAGTTGGGGAATCCAGAAGGTTAAAATAAGTAGAGAAAACATTCCAAGCAAAGATGATAGCCAAAGAAAATTCAAGCAGTTCAAAGATGCACTTTTTGTAAAAAATGTTAAGTAGCCAGTATAACTCTGTCATAAAATATGTGGAGGAAAATAACATATAAGACGAGAGGAAATAAGAAAGGACCTGGTTAAGAATAACTTTAAAAATTGTAAACCTTAAAATTTCTTAGACTTGTGAATATTGGAAATTTCACCATTGGAAGGTTTCATGCTTGTAGGGATACTGATAGTGGGAACTCTATTGGAATGTGAACCCCATTGGCATGGGAGGTTCCTCCTCCTCCCTTCTTAAGATTACTTTAGGACAGAAACCTTTTGCTGAACAATGGAAAGGGCTTTAACCTATGCTTAAGCATAGAACAGGAAGTTCTTTGAGTCATGATTGATTTTAGAATTGATACAATAGAGATACTTGGAATGACAGAACCAGGTCTTGGAACTTCCAATCTCCACCCTACTCAGGGTAACAGAATTTAGGAAGGGCTGCAGCAAAGGATCAAGATTTAATTATTTGAGAATATGACCTTCATCAGACATGTGCAAAGCCACAGACCTCTGGGTGGTCCTGGGTTAAACTAGAACCACCATTGGCACAGGGAAGACATGGACAGTGATTGGTAGATGTGAGAACTGAGGGGAGGGAACTGAGATGGTTTCCTTAAATATAGCGGGGTCTGAGGACTGAGAGGTGGCTGGAGAGGTTTTGCTCTGAGAGATGGTGCTCTGAGAAGCTTGCTCTGAAGGAAGCTGGAGGTGGAGGCCCCTGAGACTGTTTCTCCATTTTGGTCATGTGAGTGATAGGGACTGATCTCTTTTCTTTGCCTCAGCTATCTAAGGGCTTGGGCCTTTTGGCCCAGCCTAAACAGAGGGGGTATTTAAGCCCTATTCCCTTCTCTCCCCCCTCTCTCTCTCTCTCTCTCTCTCTCTCTCTCTCTCTCTCTCTCTCTCTCTCTCTCTAATACCTTTCTTCCTCCTGTTTGTAATTAAACTCCATAAAAGGTTGACTGCTGACTTGAGTTTTCATTAAGGAATTACATAGCTGAATTCCTTGGCGACCTTAAATTAATATATATCAGTCTTTTAAAGTGATTTCCTTGTCACAAAATCAAAGAGAATATTTTATATTTGATCCTGTAGATCATAGGGTCATTGGAGATTAATGAATGATTGTGAGATTGCCAAGGATGAGTAATATGGTGATATTTACCCTATAGAAAGATTCATTTGATAGCTGAGTGAGAATTCACTGAAGCCCAGAAAAATCTGAGAGAGGCATGTGCTGATGAGTGTCTGTAGAAAGTGATTGACATTTCAGAAGAGAGGTCTGAATACGTACAAAAAACATTCAATAAACAGGACTTGACAACAGATTGGATATGAATGTGGAAAAGAGTGAGGAATTAAGGATGTTCTTTACATTGCCAGTCTAAAAGGCTGGACAGCTAAAAACATCCTACACATTAATAGGAATGTTCAGAAGAAGAGAGGAACTTTTTGAAAGAAACTGAGTCCTATTTTGGACATGATGAATTTTGAGATATTTGAGGTATATCTAGTACAAAATCTTCAACAAACATTTGGTTATATGAGGTCATATACTTGGACCATTTATCAATTGAGACATGAAGAATAAAAATATTCAGGGCAATAACTTATCCTTATAAGTTTAAATCAGTTCCATTTCTTATATTTGAAATAAGATCTTTATTGAAGAAACCTATTTTCCAGTTAATTTTCCCATCCAATATCAGCTATATTCGTTTATGTATTTTGTTATTGTTGTATTATATAATCATAATTATACATTTTATGTTCTACCAGTAAGTAGAATGAAGTAACCATTTTTGGACATGACCAATATGAGGGTTTGTTTTACTTTCATAATGTGTATTTGTCACAAAGATTTTGGTTTTCTTTTATTTTTCTTCTCGGTATGAGGAGGAGAAAGAGAAAAGAGAAAATAAATGCTTGTTAAGTGAAAAAAAAGGAATTGAGAAAAAAGGAATCTATGCGTGTACATATATTATAAATGCATCAGCCATATTTTCTCAAACTTATACAATGAAAGCAGAATTAATGGTAATAGTATTGCAACATAATTTATTTTAATACATAATTAAAGCTTCAAGTTTTTCATATCAACTCAGACCAGCTAAGTTTTGACTTTAATCAGATCATTCAAATAAGCTTTCTTTATCCTGCTTAAGAAAACACAGAAGAAAGGGGTTGATGGGGAAACCTAATGTGTGCTGTCTCAAATATATTGAATTTTCTTGATATCAATGTGACATACAGTTCAAAACATCCTATAGGCAATTGGTTATGTGAGGTCATAGTCTTTGACCACTCATTAGTTCAGGAATGAATCTTCTTAAAAATTTGAATCAGTTCAGGTGACATATTTATAAAAGAAACCATAACCATTTAAAACCAAAAATGAATCAAGCTTGAATGTATATTTCCTTTTGTGTTCCTAATAAATAAGCTAATAAAAATGAGAAATTAATTAATACTTTTTAAATGTCAAGACAAAATATATTCAGTTCTTCATGAAAAGAAATTCTTTGAAAGAAATCAATATAAAGCATATTTGAATTGGATCTAATTCAATGAGTCCTAGTTTTATATGACATTTTATAACAATAAAGCTTCCAAGTATAACTTTACATGTCAGAGAAAATGAGTATTAAATATATTACTATTCATATGTCATAGCTATGGTGAATTTTAAAGAAAAGTCCATCATTGGCCAGTATATGGAAGGTATCAGAGAGTACTATCTTTATTGTCCCCATTGGTTTCTAGCAGTAAGATGGTATAAAATGAAAAATTGGACTAAATGGGAGGTAAGGTGACTTTTTAAAAAGCAAGATAGATTAAAACGCTAACTATTTGTCAGGGTTTCTTTTTGTCTTTTTCAAGTTAAAGAAAAGGCAAGATTTCTCTGAAATAATTTTTCCCCCAGTAGCTGAGTCTTCCAATTTTATTTTAAATAGTTCCTGCTTCCTGTATTCTAACACAACATTTTAGGTCTGAGTCCAAAGGGTAAATAAATTCACATGCATAACATCACACAGTAGAACAAATTCATATATAATATCTGAATGCCATTATGTACACATTATTCAAGTAAAAATGATGAACTATAACTTTGTGCTATTTACAAAAAAAAAAGATTCGTGTTAAAAATGAACATAATTTAGGTGCATTAATTCCATTACAATCTTAAGATGTGTACAACCAACTCAGTGATTTGATTTGAATTGATTTTTGTGCTGACTCTGATGACCTTCAATTGAAAAAAATTGTTGTTTTCACAAGAGTGATTTATGATGGCAGCATTCTCTATTATATAAATACTCTCCAAAGCATTTAGTGAGAAAGGCACTACCTCAGTTCATTAAACTAACAAGTAGAATCAATTCTAACCTGATTTAGATTTTACATATGAAAAGGAAAAAGTTCTTTGCTTATGCCAAATGGACTTGAAGTAGATGGAATAATAAGAAATCACTAGTGAACAAAACAAAACAAAATCCTTTTACCTCTTCTTAATACCATTTTAGTGAATTAATTTAGTGAATTTAATTAATTTAGTGAATTAAATGTGAAAAAACCTTATGATTATTATTATCACGTATTTGTTTACTGTTATTTTAGATGATAGTGATGAGTGTAGACATAATATTTTATGAATTGAGACCCATTTCCCAAATTTCAGCATGGGAAAATGTAACTACAACATTAAATTTTTGCAAATAGCAAATGTGTCATACATAAGTAATGCATCTTTTTTGCAGGCATGTATATTTTGAGAATACTTAATCAATTGCAGCATTTAAATACATTAGATGAGATATCTAATATAACATAAAAACAGTATAAAATGGAAAATACTATTGATGTATCAGTATTTTTGCTCAGTCATTTCAGTCATATCTGCCCCTTTGTGATTCCATTTAGGGTTTTCTTACCAAAGATACTGGAGTGGTTTGACATTTCCTTCTGAAGTTCATTTTACAGATGAAGAAATTAAGTTAAACAGGATTAAGTGACTTATCCAGTACCACACAAGTAGTACATGTCTGAGAAAAAAATTTGAATTCAAGTCTTCCTGACTTTGAGCTTGGTGTTGTATCCACTGTGCAACCCAGATAGCAATTTTAGAGATATAATGTCCTTCCCCAAGTCTTCTCTCCAGCACATAAACATTCATAGCCATTTTAAATCCCACCACCCTTCTGGTCACTTCTCTGTGGATGACTGTGTCCTATATGGTGCATTCTCTTAATATGTAAGCAAGAACAGAACACAATAATTAAGGTGTGACCTATCTAGAGCTGAGAATATTGAGACTGTCACCTCCTTTAGTCAAGCACATCTACTGAGGAACCAAAATGAAAATTCTTGTCACCAAAGTGAATGTGATTTTTATCAGGGTAATTCATATTAAAGAAGCTTAATTACCATCTGCTCTATCAATATACTCCAAAGATAATGTACTCTTTCCATCCCACTTGCAGCTGAAACCTTCTACATGTGTTGTTTCAATCATTATAATTTTAGCTCATTAATAATGACTATCTTATTTTATTATTTGTATCCCCAACACTTAGTGCAGTCCTTTCCACATAATAAACTCTTAAAATGCATCATTCATTCATCTTATCTACCCCCATGTATTGACCCTATCAATGCCACCAAGAAAATAGCCTACAATGTTTGAGAACATATTACATGTTTGCCACATGGATGTACAGCTTTGGGACTTCTATGCCCCATAGCTTTATCTCTATGAAACTATATCATCTGGATAAAATAAGCATTGGTACTCACTCACACCTCATCACTATCATTTACCCATATGCTTGGAGACCAGAGAGAAGAACTCCAAGGCCTTGATTTAAAGAGGGGGCCCAGAATACATCACTTTTCCAACCGAGCTGCATTACATGGATCTTTTCTGTTTTTTTCTATTATGCTTCCAAATCAAGTACTTCTCCCTGTTCCTACATCATTTTCCTTTTCTGCACTTTCTTCCCCCATTATATTGTAAGCTTCTTCAGGGCAGGGAGCATTTCTTCCCCTATATTTCTTTTTTTTCCTTATTTTTATCATCACTTAGCACAGTACTTGGTGCCTTGTTGGTACTTAATAATATTTCAATGACCAATGAGTATTAACAAGGAAGTTAGAGTTGATCAACTAAGTCGAAAGCATAATACTTATGAGTACTAATTATATGCTCATAAGTTTCATAGCCAGTTTTCTCATTAACTATTAACTCACAGAGTTGATGGGAAGAAAATATGTAAATTTTAAAATGCTCACTGCATATAGTAAATTTCCAATAAGCATCCACAGTGGTAGGCATATAATAGGCACTTAAAAGATGTTTATTGGATTAGAAATTGTAATTGTAAATAGTAATAGGAACATATAATGAGTCTCTCTCTCTGTCTCTCTGTCTCTCTCTCTGTCTCTCTCTCTGTCTTTCTCTCTCTCTCTCTCTCTCTCTCTCTCTCTCTCTCTCTCTCTCTCTCTCTCTTTCCTCACCACCTAAAAGCAGCACAAAATCATGGAGAGGTGTCAGAGAGAGTAAAAAGTGGAATAGCATGATGATGGAACAATCAAGGAATCAGAAATAGGTTTAAACTCCAGAAAAATAGGAGGTATGAATATTGGGGACCAAGAGTGAAAGGGCTATAAGGAAGGAGTGTGTCCCCTTAATTAACCTGCTCTGGTTAGTCTAAGCCTTAGTTAGTACTAGGTTTCTAATGGATTATTCTGGTATTCTTCACATACTTAAAATCATTTTTATTATGAACTTAATCATCCAATAAACAAAAAAAATAGTATAAAAATAATAAAGAGGATTTATCTAAATCCATGAGCTTTTTATGTATGGTATATAAATTTTATCTTTTTCTTAACTTTTTGATTTCTTTACATTTTAAAAGATTTCTGGTCTTTTTATTTTGTATCTCTATTACCAATCCATTCATTCCTCCTCCCCTTCTCTCATACTATCTGAACAAAAGTATAATGCCACCAGAGAAATCAACACATTGACCATTGGACATTCTTATAGGATGATTGTACTCCTTAGCATTCCTTCTCATAGACCTATCTTGTCTTCCAGCTTCAGAATTAGCCTTTTAAATCTGAGTTAGTTGTGTTCCCTATGTAGAACATTGATCTCTATAAACAGCTCTCCCCTTTTCTTCTTCATCAAGATAATCTGAGTTTATGTCACCAGGATTTTGCTACTGAATTCATCTCATCCTTCCTATTACTTTGCCTCTTATAGAACCTTAGAGCATGCTTATGCTTTCTTAAATCTTTTAAACCCATTATTAGAAATCTACAGAATAAACCAGACTGTTATGTATTCAATAACTTTATGCTATTTTTTCTATTCTTATATTTTCTTATTCATCAGAGTCATACCCTCATTAATTGCTTCATTTTCTGAATGATGACTAGTTATGTGACCTTTTGTAAATCATTGAACTCTATGTGCCTCAGTTTCTTTATTTATAAAATGGTAGAGAGATTTGGACTCAATAACCTTTAATTTCCCTTCCAGTCTCAATTTCTACCATCCTACATTATCTAAAGCATATTTTAAAATTTTTCTTTAAATCACTCTATTTATAGAAAAAGAGACCTCCAACAGATCAGGACATTTAACAGCACACCCCAAGACCAATAAAACTAGCCTCTTTGCCACCTTTTTGATCTGCTATATAATTTATCATCCAATCTAGTACAATCCCACTAGAATTTGCCTTTGGTTTCTCATTTCTTTGGTCCTCAATCAAATGTTCCCACTATGATCCCAACATCTGTTATGTGGATATGTAGATTTTTATAAAACAATTCATCTTCTTTGGATATAAAATTCCTAAACAGACCCCTTTTGCTTACTTTGTTCCTTTTGAATCAGGCATATTCTTTACATTAATCTATTCTTGGCAAGGTTAATATCTTAATGAATCTCAGTTACACTTAAAGGGCCAAGTTTACATGTTGAAATCAAGATAACTACTTTGTCCTATAAAAATTAACTATTTCCATATTGTAAACCTATGTATATATTATTATGTATACAAATAGAGTAGATATTGACATATATATATAATTAGTGTATATATTGCTTATTGCTATAGTCTATCTATTGTGATTAGTGTATATATTACTGAAATCTGCCATAGTGAGTAAGGGGACAAGAATATGTTTTCATTAAACTCCTACTATATGCCAAATGAGCAGAAAGGTGACATAGTGGGTCGAGTTTTAGACCTTGAATCAGGAAAACTCATATTTCTGTGTTCAAATCTAACCTTGGACACTTGCTACTTGTGTGGTCCAGCAGTGCTATGGCTGGATCAAAGGGCAGACAGTCTTTTAGCACACTTGGGCATAGTTCCAAATTGTCCTCCAGAATAGTTGGATCAATTCACAACTCCACCAGTAGTGCATTAATGTCCCAATTTTGCCACATCCCCTCCAGCATTCATTATTTTCCATTACTGTCATGTGAGCCAATCTGCTAGGTGTGAGGTGATACCTCAGAGTTGTTTTGATTTGCATCTCTCTGATTATAAGAGATTTAGAACATTTTTTCATGTGTTTATTAATAGTTTTGATTTCTTTATCTGAAAATTGCCTATTCATGTCTCTTGCCAATTTATCAATTGGTGAATGGCTTTATTTTTTTTGTACAATTGATTTAACCCTTTATAAATTAGGGTAATTAGACTGTTGTCAGAGGTTTTTCTTATGAATAATTTTTCCCAGTTTGTTGCCTCCCTTCTATTTTTGGTTGCATTGGTTTTGTTTGTACAAATACTTTTTAATGTAATGTAATCAAAATTATTTATTTTACATTTTGTGATTTTTTTCTAACTCTTGCTTGGTCTTAAAATCTTTCCTTTCCCAAAGATTTGACATGTATACTACTTGATGTTCACCTAATGTACTTGTAGTTCCCTTCTTTATATTCAAGTCATTCACCCATTCTCAGTTTATCTTGGTATAGGTTATGATATGTTAATCCAATCCTAATCTCTTCCAAACTGTCTTCCAATTGTCCCAACAGATTTTATCAAATAGTGGGTTTTGGTTTGTAAAGCTGGGATCTTTGGGCTTATTATAGAAAGTCTTCTTGAGGTCACTTACCTCAAATCTATTCCAGTGATCCTCCTTTCTGTCTCTTAGTACCATATTGTTTTGATGATCACTGCTTTATAGTATATTTTGAGATCTGGGTCTTCAAGGCAACCTTCCTTTGCATTCCTTTCATTATTTCCCGAATATCCTTGATTTTATGTTCTTCCAGATCAACATTGCTATGTTTTTTTCTAATTCAGTAAAAAACTTTTTTGGTAGTTCAATGGGTATGGGACTAAATAAGTAAATAAATTTGGGTAGGATTGTCATTTATTTATTGGGACCTTTAAAAAAAGGGTTTTTTTACTTGTTTTTGTTTTTGTTTTTTTCCCCCTTTCTTAATTACCTTTTGATGATTCTCTTGAGTTCTGTGTTTGGCCATCAAATTTTCTGTTTAGGTCTGGTCTTTTCTTTATGGATGTTTGTAATTCTTCTATTTTTTTAAATGACCATAATTTCCCCTGTAAGTTTATAGTCAGTTTTGCTGGGTAATTGATTCTTGGTTGTAGACCTAGTTCCCTTAGTTTCCAGAATATCATATTCCATGCCTTTTGGACCTTCAGGGTAGATGCAGCCATATCCTGTGTTATCCTCACTGTAGTTCCATGGTATCTGAATGACTTCTTCTTAGTGACTTATAATATTTTTTTCCTTGGTCTGGTAGTTCTTGAATTTGACTATAACATTCCTGGGTGTTGTCAGTTGAGGATTAAGTACAGGAGGTAATCTGTGGATTCTTTCAATTTCAACTTTTCCCTATTGTTCTAGAATGCCAGGGCAGTTTTCTTGTATAATTTCCTTTAGAATGATGTCCAAACTTTTTCTTTTGTCACGGTCTTCCTGTAGACCAATGATTCTTAAGTTGTCTCTCTTGGAACTATTTTCTAAATTTTCTGTATTTTGAATGAGGTATTTCATATTTTCCTCAATTTTTTCATTCTTTTGATTTTTTTATAGTTGCCTGCTGCCTTGTGAAATTACTTGCTTCTAATTGTTGTATTCTGGTTTTTATAGACAGAATTTCATTCCTGGCTTTTTGGTCATCCTTTTCCTTCTGGTCTGATTTTCTTTGGAGATCATTTTTCATTTTCTTTGCCTCATCTTTCATCTCCTTTGCTTCATTTTCAAGCTGATTAATTTTGGCTTTGAAGACACTATTTTATCATTTTAGTTCAAGTGCCCCTGTTTCCACATGACTTATCTTGCTTTTCAAGTTCTTTTCCCAGTTATTGTCAGCCTCTCTTAATTATGTTTTGAATTGTTGTTTGAGTTCTTCCAAAGTCTGTGTCCAATTCACTTGAGTTTCTGTGTTTTTGATTGTTGTTCCTTGATCTTCCTCTGTTACATTTGCTCTTGGTTCATTGCCTGGATTGACTCTGTCTATTGTAATTTCTTTTTTCTTTTTCTGTTGTTTGGTCATATTTGCCCCTTCTTGTCCCCCTGTAGCTGCCTGTAGTCTTGCTCCTCTCGTTATGTGTTAGATCTGTGGGTTTGGGCTTTTCTGTTGACCTTCACCCTTGGAGTTTAGCAATTGATTCCTCAACTTTCCATGATTTCTGGCTTACCTCTATGGCAACTTCAGGGAATTTCTCTTTTGCTTAGATTGAGAGCTCTGTCTCTGTCTCTGTGTCTCTCTGATTATCTGTCTATCTGTCTGTCTCTGTCTCTGTCTCTGTCTCTGTCTCTCTCCCTCCCTCTCTCTCTCTCTCTGTCTGTCTCCATTGAGTAACAGCTCCCACCTAAAGAGTTCATTTATTCTTTTATTTTCATTGTAGTATATTCTATTATAACCTCCAATTTCTCTTTGCTATTTCCCTGGACAAATAAATTTATTCCCTAAAACATTTCTAGTATAATAGTGGAATGGTATTATAGTTACCAAAGTGTACTATATATGGGTCTTACAGATGGTCCATAGTCTGATTGAAAATGTAAACCATATAAGTAAAAGAAAAGACTTTTGATGTGAAAATTCCAGTCTTCATTAAACAAATAAACTTAAGAAATGTAATCTGCATTACCTTGAGCTGGAAAAAATAACATTTGACAAAGTAATATGGGGAGGCAGACTTATTTTTTCCCTCACCTAGAGTTTTCTGACAGTTATACCTTAAGAATAAGATATGACTAATGTAATCAATTCCCTTTCCTAATTTAAATTCTCTATCACTTCCATAGGAGTAGATGCAAAAAGAGAGTAATTTTACCACCACTAAAGTTAAGTATGGAACTTCCCAAGATTTCATGAGAAATAAAGACATTTGCAAAGATAAGTTTTCATATATTTTAAGTCTTATTATCTTGTAATCAAGTAACAAAGAATCATTTCCTATTTAAAAAAGAATATAAAAAACAACTCCAACACATTTTCCTTTTCTTCAAACTTTCAAAGAGAAGCAGCATAATATAAAAGAGAGAATTGACTTCAAAGTAAGGAGGATTTGGGTTCAAATCAAGAGCTAGATAAATAATGGATTTGTGATCATGTATATTACTTAACTTCTGAGTGCTCTAGAGAATTGTCTAAGAATATCCAGAGAAAGTAACCAACTGCATAGTTACAGGGAATTTCAACTCACCTTGCAGTTCTTATACACATGAAATCAGATGTCTAGTTCTTATTCCAGGTTTAAAAGGCAATAAATGACATTTGCTTATTAGTCAAGCTTGTCTTTAAAGAAGAGAATAATTTCACAGTTGAAACCATTTGTCTAACAAAAGCCAGCAGTCTTCTTTCCTAAAGATATGCTACTGCTCTTGCTGAAAGCAGCCAGGTAGCTGTGAAATCCTTTTCTTGCTTAATCCTAGAATAGATCATTTTCACACTTAAGAAAAAATATTTTTAAAAATCTGATCACTTTGATTTTAGTGTTGAAATATTTACCAAAGAAGGGGAAATTATATAGGAAGATACATTGTTTTTAAAATGTGGTGAATTCAATGGCATTGGGGAAAATAGGAAGCTTATCATCAAAAACTATATAAATTGCAGATGTTATGTTGTGGCATACAGCTAAATATATAATCAATAAAAGGTTTTAACTTAAATTTTTTTCATTATAAATTGTAAAGTTATTAATTATGATAACTAAAAAAGTTAATTCAAAGGAAATGTAGTGACAATACTTTTCTAAAAACTGTAAGTAGATCTTTATCCGTCTCTCTCCCCCCACCCCCTCTGGTGTTATTGCCAAATAAGCTCCAGTTTTATTTATGAAAGTTTCCTCAGTCTTAAGAACAATTTTGGCAGAGTTAAATTTTAGAGTTTAGAAACATATTATTAGTACATCAGCTACAAAATTATGAGAACTATATTATATTTTTTACTTTGTAATCTCAGCACACCTACCTTCAGTGTATTATGTAGTATAAAGCACATTACACAAATGATGACTACTACTGCTTCTATCACCACCGCCACCACTACTATTATCATTATCACTTCTTTTTTTTATATTTTATTTGACCATTTCCAAGCATTATTCATTAAAGACATAGATCATTTTCTTTTCCTCCCCTCCACCCCCCATAGCCGACGCGTAAATCCATTGGGTATTACATGTTTTCTTGATTTGAACCCATTGCTATGTTGATAATATTTGCATTAGAATGTTCATTTAGAGTCTCTCCTCTGTCATGTCCCCTCAACCACTGTATTCAGGCAGTTGCTTTTCCTCGGTGTTTCTACTCCCATAGTTTATCCTTTGCTTATGAATGGTGTTTTTTTCTCCTAGATCCCTGCAAATTGTTCAGGGACATTACACCGCCATTAATGGAGAAGTCCATTAGGTTCGATTATACCACAGTGTATTAGTCTCTGTTTACAATGTTCTCCTGGTTCTGCTCCTCTAGCTCTGAATCACTTCATGGAGGTTGTTCCAGTCTCCATGGAACTCCTCCACTTCATTATTCCTTTTAGCACAATAGTATTCCATCACCAACATATACCACAATTTGCTCAGCCATTCCCCAATTGATGAGCATCCCCTCGTTTTCCAGTTTTTGGCCACCACAAAGAGCGCAGCTATGAATATTCTTGTACAAGTCTTTTTGTCCATTATCTCTTTGGGGTACAGACCCAGCAGTGCTATGGCTGGATCAAAGGGTAGATATTCTTTTGTCACCCTTTGGGCATAGTTCCAAATTGCCCTCCAGAATGGTTGGATCAGTTCACAACTCCACCAGCAATGAATCAATGTCCCTACTTTGCCACATCCCATCCAGCATTCATTACTTTCCTTTGCTGTTATGTTAGCCAATCTGCTAGGTGTGAGGTGATACCTCAGAGTTTTTTTTATTTGCATCTCTCTGATTATAAGAGATTTAGAACACTTCTTCATGTGCTTATTAATAGTTTTGATTTCTTTATCTGAGAACTGCCTATCTATGTCCCTTGCCCATTTATCAATTGGAGAATGGCTTGATTTTTTGTACAGTTGATTTAGCTCTTTATAAATTTTAGTAATTAAACCTTTGCCAGAGGTTTCTATGAAGATTTTTTTCCCAGTTTGTTGTTTTCCTTCTGATTTTAGTTACATTGGTTTTGTTTGTGCGAAAGCTTTTTAATTTGATGTAGTCAAAATTATTTATTTTACATTTTGTGATTCTTTCTATGTCTTGCTTGGTTTTAAAGTCTTTCCCCTCCCAAAGGTCTGACATGTATACTATTCTGTGTTTACCCTATCATTATCACTTCTACCACCACCACCTCATCCTCTACTACTACTACTACGACTACGACTACTACTACTACTACTACAATCACCAATTAAAAAAAAAGCTTTCTTTAAGGTTTTCAATGTGCTTTATAAGCATAAGTCTTATTTCATCCTCACAATAATCCTTGGTGGTGGATGCTATTATTATCTTCATTTTAATAAAAGGGGACTTGAGTCTAAGAACATCTAAACTGTCTTAAATTGTATTGTTATTGTTTCATATTATGTTCTTTATTCAAAGAATTCAAACATCAAAACTTCTACAAACATTTATTAAATATCTATTATGCACCAGGTATTGTGTCTGGGAAACAAACCAAAAATACAACCATTATTTTTCTCATGGAACTTATATTGCATTAGGAGAGTAACATGTACTCATAGAATCATATACAGGACCAAAAATGCAGAATAAAAATATAATAAGTCATCATGGAAGAAAATGAACTGTTGGGGACTGGGGAATTAGGAAATAACTCTGTGTAGGGTTGGTTCTTGCACTGCATCTTGAGGAAACTGAAAGGTGTGAAAGGACATGATATATTTATGTTGTGAAAAAATGAATGCTCCTTCTTATAACTATATACATATATACACATAGGATGCATTGCTATCTATATTTTTTTCTGAATAGATGTTTTAGAATTATCACATATAATGGTTAATATTAGTGTAAGGATATATTACTTTGTATTCATAAATATTGTCATATAAATATGAATTTATATGATACGCATACTTTTTTGTTGTTTGGTTGTATTTAGTAGCACCTTACTATTCCTGACCCCATGTTGGGTTTTCTTGGCATTTTACAGATGAGGAAACTGAGGGAAACCAGGTTAAGTAACTTCATTAGGATAACATATCTAGGAAGTATTTGAGGTCAGATTTGAACTCAGGAAGATGAGTCTTCCTAAATCTAAGTCCAGTGCTCTATGCAATATGGTACCACCTAGCTGCTCTATATAATACTGAATGTAAATGACTATATCAACAATAAGTGTGTATAAATAGCTAAATGTATGTGTAAGTGTGTGTATATAGCTATAGATATACACAAGTGTTTTCCTCAAGCTAGAAAAATAGAGAAAATAAGAAGGAAAGAAAGAAAGAAAGAAAGAAAGAAAGAAAGAAAGAAAGAAAGAAAGAAAGAAAGAAAGAAAGAAAGAAAGAAAGAAAGAAAGAAAGAAAGAAAGAAAGAAAGAAAGAAAGAAAGAAAGAAAGAAAGAAAGAAAGAAAGAAAGAAAGAAAGAAAGAGAGAGAGAGAGAGAAAGAAAGAAAGAGAGAGAGAGAGAGAAAGAAAGAGAGAGAGAAAGAGAGAAAGAAAGAGAGAGAGAGAAAGAGAGAGAGAGAAAGAAAGAAAGAGAAAGAAAGAAAGAAAGAGAGAGAAAGAAAGAAAGAAAGAAAGGAAGAAAGAAAGGAAGGAAGAAAGGAAGGAAGGAAGGGAGAGAGAGAGAGAGAGAGAGAGAGAGAGAGAGAGAGAGAGAGAGAGAGAGAGAGAGAGGGAGAGGGAGGAAGACTATGTTGAACCAATGACACTAAGATGAAAATTGTCCCTCTTTTTGTAGATTGGCACCATCTTGGAAAATTACAGTCTGAAAGAATTGTCTAGGTCATGGAGATAGTAAATAATGACCCAAAGTCACACCAATAATGTGTGTCAGAGATAGAACTTGAACCAAGGTCTTTCTGGATCCAAGTTCAGATTTCCATTGTTTTATCAGGTTACACTTCGAATGCATGTACATGTGTATTTATTACATGCATGTGAATATATATTAAACATTCATTTTGTTCTGTTATTTATTTTTACACTAATGACTATACAGTTCTGTATACATGTTATATATGCATTTATATATTATATGTATGTACAACATATATTTATGTACATACATATTTCATATATATATCTAAATAAATGTACTAGCATATATGCTCAGCATCCAAAAATACAAAATTACTACAAAATAAAATTGGTAAAAATAGCAATAATAATAACACCTAGAAAGCATTTGGAATATTTTAATGAAAGACATTTTTTATTAAAAAGTAGTTAGTTTCCAACATCATCATTACAAAAGGTGATTTCTTTGATGCATTACCTTTGGGCATGATTAAAGATTAACAATATTGGTCTTATATTCTGAGATGAGAAAAATGCACAATCATTTGTTCAATAATGTAAGAATTATTTAGCATCTGGAAGCTTGGAAAATGCTGTCTGCATGTAAATTGACCTGACAAATTCATTCTCTAGTCACAACAATGCATATCTAAGGGCATAAACAAAGAAAAGAGAAAGAAAACAGCCTACACAAAATAGCAGGGTATCTGGAGATGTAATTCCTAACCAGTAGCATAGTAGCATTTTGGCAGGAGCACAGATTCTCAAGATCTGAGTTCAAATCCTGGGTATGGTCCTGGAATTATTGGACCTGGAATTATTGATTTTAAGCAAGTCATTTCACTTCCAAAACTCAGTCTCTTTATTTGCAAATTGAGAAGATTTACTAATGTCCTTTTCAGCTATTAAATTCCATGATGGTCAAATGCTATACTGTAAAGTTCAATTCCTATTGCTGTCACCTTATTTGAGTATTACACTTACCTTGTACAATTTGTCAAACATAACTTGCTCTAAAATGTTCAATTACTTATTTAACTATGCTTAGAAATTATAAAAGATGAAGTCTCAAGGCCACTTTTGTTTTTAAAATCATTAATGTTCTATCAGTCTAGCTTATTTTGTCTATAAGAATTTTTATTGTAAAGCTAGACAGTATCCTTAAGAAACTAATAGAGTCTGAGAGAACGATGGCTAATTTAAAATAAAATATGCCTTATTTCCTCATTCATTGACTGAGGAACTAAAAGGACTTCAATAATTTCATTCAATGAAGATCTTTAGTGGGTTGTAAATTTTCCACCTTAGGACCATAGGTAGTTTTTGATTTGAAAAGTATCATTCTATTTCAACATGGCTTCATTCTAGAATCTGTAATTCTGGTTTGTATTTTCCCTCTTTGAGGGGTGGGAAGAGAGAAGAGTGAAAGAGGGGTGTTGTGAGGTTGCAATTTATCCAGAAAGAAAAATGAGATTTTCATGGAAATTAAGCTTCCTAGTTCCATTTTCACCCTTTTAATCTAGGATGCCATGAAATCAAGTATCCAAAGATAAATTATTTAGAATATTTACTTATATTGTTTGAATTTGAATAACTGGAAATTTAAAAGCTGGGTTCTGGAGTAATTGGTTTTTCAATATGCCTTTATCATTCTTGCCTGTCAGACTTCTCTACTCTCTTTTCAAATGGTAAATTCAGTTTCTCAGCATTCTTAGGTTAGTGATAACTAGCTGTTAGGAAAGTCAGAAAAGTTACATCACTTGGAAAAAATACAATCTAATCTTAGAAATAAAAACATAAATTTTGAAAGGTGAATTATGTAAAAGTTTCATTATCACCATTTTGATTTGGCAAGCAAAATTCTGCATTTCTGAAATGGACAAATATGAACAAAATTAAATTTTTATATTGCTCCTTTGTCTCACTCTGAAAAATAAGCAACTTTGGACCATTCATTTGCATCTAGCCAAAATGAGGTGACATAGTTAACTGAATAATTTATTTAACTCAGCACATCATTCTATATAAATAAATGTACTTGCCATCTAGTAACTGGCAAATGGTAGTCAATAAAAATTGGTTTTGCTTCATTACCAGTTTTCCAAAATCCCAAGAATAAGTGATGGACCTGTTAATCTCATTGATATATAGTACCTGTAGAAGAATAAAAAAAACCCACTCTATTGATATAGACCGCCATTTTCTCAAAAAATTATAGATGAGAAATTTCCAAAAATACTGAGATTTGTAACTTTGTATAGGTTACCTAGACATTATTTGTCTAAAGTAAGATCTAAACCCAGGTCTTCCCAATTCCTCCCTCAGCTCTCTATCCATTTTGCCATGTTAACTTTCTTTAAAGATTATAATACAATAAAATACACTGAAAACTAAAATGATATTTAATGAAGACAATTTAGCTTTTTTCAATCATTCAGAAGGCACACTAGAATCTTATTGTTTCTGAGCTCATCATTATGAACATCAGGTAAAGCATAGTGGATAGAAAATTAATCTCAAAGATTAACTAGCTGTGTTACCCTGGGCAAGTTAACCTCCAGACAACTCTCTAAGCCAATACATTGCTCATCAACCAATATATATTCTTAAAAGGCAAATCCTCACACAAGAGTTCCATAAATCAATGAATGAACCATGGGTCTAGTCATTATCAGTAATCATGTAAGCATACTGTTTCAGAGAATGTGTCAAACTTCATTAGCGGTGGAAGTTTCCTCATGCAGGTACAAATCTCCTGGTCCTTTTTATCTCAAGGCCACAAAAACAAACAAACAAAACATCTGTCATTTTGATGTTATCGTGAGACATAAGATTGAAGTGCCCTTCCATGTTATGAACTAAAATTGCATAAAATATGTTTGATCCCACTCCGAATTTGACTTGAAATTCATCATTCTCTTGTGTAAAGGATGTATGAAATAAGAAATACAAAAAAAATGTAATTTTTATTTCATGAAGAAGAGCTTTGGTGTCAAGTTTTTGAATCTTAACTTCAAAAATTCTATACGTATAAGACATAGACTCTAGGAACTAGGCAACAAAAGAACTCTAACTTGAATTAATTCTACCAATTAAAATAGGATAATTGAAAATATTATCTGAAGATTATAGAAATGAAGTATGATTCCTTCATTGTCTTTGTAGTTATGAGGAAATACATTTATTTTAAGTGACCTAGGGTGTAGACCTTGAAGGGAACCTCTATTTTATGTAAGAACCTTATCAATCCTATCTTTATGTTTGTTTTTGCATGTTAATTATCTTATGTCACTGGATATATATTATATATATATATTATGTCACTGGATATATATGTATATATATAATATGTATATATATATATATATATATATGTGGGGGAGCAAAAATTTCTTATGTTAGATCCGATATTCATTATGAAAATTGGTGTCTGTGTATGTATTAACAAAGTGGGATGAAAACTAGTTGCAAAATGGAGTTACTTTGAATTGGAATAAAGAACTAATTAGATTCTGTCCAATGAAGACTGACTCTATCTTGTACTGTCACATGTATTTTCTTCTGTCTTCTTGTTTTTCTGCAAATCATCCATAGGGAACTAGATAGTATAAGGTATCTATTACTTCATATATGCAGATGAATAAAATTAATCAGCATCATTCAATTCTGAGAAATTAAAGATCTCCAAAAATGTACTGATGCACCTCCGAAATTGAATGAAACTTATTCTTCATTTCTGCCAACTTAGAAAGCCCCTAATCTTTCCTCCAATTAAAGATCAGATAATATAATTTTGTATTTTGAATTGTATCCTGCTTAATTAAAAAAACAAGTGATCTTATTTGAGTAATTATTTTAATACATAAAAATCTTTCTTATTCTATATTTGGTGTCTTTGAATTGACTGAGGACTCCATTTACCTATTTATTATTCCTGTCTTAATAATAAATTTAATAGATATCTGGCATGTATATAGAGATTTGAGGTTTGCAAAATACTTTAAATTATTTCCTTAGATATTTTTAATTATCCACCACAGTGCAAAATTTTATGTTTTTAAATTAAAAATTAAAGTAATATTTAATAGATGGACCCTACCCCCTTCAGACTTGAGAAAGTAAGGTATTTATTTTCAGTGACATTAACAAGATCAAGACTAAAAAAGGATTGATAGAATATGTCTTGGAAGTAGATTTTGGTATAATCCAGTGGAAAGGGCACTCCCCTGAGAGTCTGAGGATTAAAGTTCTAGTCTTCTGTCTGCTGCAAGTCAATAGACCAGAAACTTAACTTCCCTGGATTTAAATTTCATCTATCAAATGAGGATTATTGAAATAAGTGATTTTTGAGTTCCAATCCAACTCTAAAATTATGTCATTTTGGATTCCTATTTATTTGGTCACTGGATAAGTATGGTGTTATCATGAACCTAAATATTGGTTAGGAAGCACAATGACTAGAATGGTAGATCTAAAGTCAGGAAGAACTGAGTACAAATCCATCTTCACTCATTTGCTATGTAACCTGAGTTAAATCACTTAATCTCTATCTGATTTAATTTTCTCATTTGTGAAAAGAGGATAAAAATAACATCTACCTCCAAAGGTTGTTGAAATTGAGAAAATAATTAAAAGTGTTTTGCAAAGCTCTATATAAATGCTAGCTATTGGTGTAATCATTATCAGTAATGTTAAGTATTTCTAATAATAAGAATAAAAATAACTAGAGACAGCTGAGTGGCTCAGTAGATTGAAAACCAGACCTAGGGATGAGAGGTCCTACATTCAATTCTGACCTCAAACACTTCCTAGCTATGTGACCCTGGATGAGTCATTTAACTTCCATTGCCTAGCCTTTACTGCTCTTCTGCCTTAAAAACAATACACAGTATTGACTGTAAGACAGAAAGTAAGGGTTTTTTAAAATAAATAAATGAATATTGTAGAGGTTGTATTTAATAATTCACATTTTTTCCTAATAAGAATGGTTTCAGATGTCTTGGTATTTCTGTATCTCTTCTATAATTCTAAACTTGAAAATATAATAGGAAAAAACCACCAGCTGAGAATGTCACTAACTGAAATGGACTTCCATGGATGATATATATTGAGCTTGAAATTTTTTCTTTCCAATTCATAATTGTCCAAGATGTTGGACTTACCTTCAAATTAGAATCATGTTTATTAACAGTTAAAATTGTTTTCTTTAAACAGTCTGCCTGCTTCAACATAAATCTTCATTATTTCTTCTATGCATATAATAATTCTTTCAAAGTAAGAGATCTGGTTTAAATTATCCAGATAACTCCAACCTTTGGAATCCATCATGAGAAAAGAAAGAAATTTAAAAATACAAGCTAAAGTACAATGGGTCAGAGTAAAAGGATTTTCCATAATTTAGAGAAAGAACCTTAGGCAACTTTCATCTCTTTGAGTAAAACATTATCTGTAGATGTTCTTGAAATCATTAAATCAAATCATTATCCATTTTATAATGGAGAAAACAGAAAAATATGACCTGAAGGAATAGGAAACAAAACAATTAATAACTTGGTGGGTAGCAGCTGTGGTATGCTGTTTCCAAAAAAAAAAGAAAAGAAAAAAAGAAAGATAAAAAAAGGAAAACCAGAATGCTGACCTGAGAATCAGAAATCCCAACATCTTCAGTAATTATTACCTAGGGCAAATTAGTTTACTTTTTTGAACCTGTTTTTTCTACTAGAAAGTTTGATTAAATATTTTTCTAAGATATCTAAGATATCCTATCCAAGTCTCTGTTTATCACATCTTAATATATTATATTTTATATCATATTAGATTATATCACATCATATCATATATTAACTTATGCTTATTATAAATCTGGAGTATGTGAGTAAAGGATGGGGACAGCACTGATATAAAATAGTTAGAAAGATATATGAGGGCATAAGCTCATATCTTACTGATATTATAAGTAAAATTAATATATCTACCAATTATTATTTTCATAAATTTTATTAAGAGGAAAGTTAGATCAGAATAGGGTTAAATTTCATTCTTTTAAGTTTCCAAACCACATTTAGCCAATTCTCCATTAGTCTTTCTCTCCCTCACCTGTCTCTCAAGCACCCTGTCCATCTAAGAAGTCCACCATAAGACCTGCCACCCCTTATATTGACCTATAGCATATTGACAGACTCTAGTATTTTAAACATGTTGACAGACCAGTTAGGCTAATCAGGAGGGGGAGGGGATAAGATCCCCTTAGCTCAAAACCCTCTGTGATCCTTTGGGAGACCAGTCTCCCCAATGGATCATTTAAACATAACTATTTTTAAACCTCTAAATACCTTCTCGCTAAAAGTACATGCAATATTACATTTTCTAAGAGGAAGTTACAATAGAGATAAGAAGGAAATATGAGAAGAAAAATACAAAAACTTACTGATAGATGCATTGACAAAATGCCAATTAGGGGGCAATTCCCTTTGCATAAGACTTTACATTCAGAATAAGTATGTTCAACCCCCTTCAGCTCAATTCATTATATCCCAATATTCATTATGGAACTTTTGATTCAGTGTGTGTGGCTTCTACAGGCATCTTTACAGCACCTTCTCCAAAGGGATCCTCTTTCTTGATTTGGGATATTGGAAAATTCCTTTTCCTGAAATTTCTCCAAAATATTTCAAATCTTGGATTTTAGGATAATTACACAACCCCTCCCCTCCAGAGGAGAGTGTTGACAAACACCAGAATCACCCTGGGATACATGGCTGAGTTATGAGGTATATAAAACAATTGTCAAAAGAAAAAAAATATCCCCAAAACTCCCAAATAAAAGGGAAAAATTCAATTCTGTATAAAAATAAGTACAGAAATGATAAAAAAAAAATAAAACTCTCTCATATATAAAATTCTGAGTAAAATAATAAACCTGTAACAGGTCATTGAATTAATAGCAATGTCCAATTAATGTGACTTATGTCCCACAAGCCTTTAGGACAATAGCAGCAATATAGCACTTTACCCATTTGTAGCCAAGACTATAGAAAATTGCCAAACTATAAAAGAGAATGGACTAGGTTTCAGCAACAAATGAGAAAAATAATTTCCTGTTCTGATTGTACCTTCACTTTCAGAGATAGGGGGAGCCAGGATGATAGCCAAACTGAGGTAAATTGTCTGTGAGTATTTTACAAAGAGTGTGGTACAAGGTGTCCTAAATCTTAACATATGTCAAACGTCACAACCTTGCATCTCGCACTAGTTTCAAGTCCTTTTGTATTGGCTTAAAAGTTCAACAATCCTCCCTGGATTGGCTTGGTCCTTTTTGACCCCATGCTACTTGTCACTGTATATTGGCTTTGATGGTCCATTCTCCTGGAATCAGACACAATCATTAAACAAAGTCCCATAACATTTATCAATGTATGGCAGGTTTCCATAGTCTAAAGTTTTTGGGTATACATAGTTACTAGGGCTAAGAGATACTGTCAATTTATACTGTAAATTTTATCCTTCAAATAAAAAAAAACTTTAATACTGATTTCATGTACTCAAAGCATTATCAAGGATAGGAAAAAAAGGGGGTCGGGGGAATCACATATACTATTTTAAAATAAATAAAAACCAAAACAAAATAAAAATGATACTAACAATAAAAAATCATACATTCATAGTTCACATTCCATGTGAAAATATGTGAGCAAGGCAGAGGCAGAACACAAAGGTTGATCACTCAAAAATGAAATCTAATTCCCTCATAACTTGGCCAGGATCCAAAGTATGAGTGCACATACTTTTTTCACCAGATAAAAACCTTTGAAAAACAGTAGTACAGCAACTAGTACAGATTCTAATAAGTATCAAAATCCTTAAAATTATAAGAGCCCATTTTATGACAATAACAAATAAATCCACTACCATTAGGTTTCACATGAGTTTTTACATAGCCATTTGCTGTATGACATTCAAAAAACCTATGAACACATGAGTACTTGTCATATGTTTTACAGATTTAGTCAATCTTTCAACCTTGGATGAGATATATTTAACAAATTCTATTATGATCATTATTCCAAAATTTGTTGGGAGAAAAAAATGAGAAAACCTCTGTACCATTGATGAAAATCTTGTGGGTTCAAAAATGTCACCAAGAATCTAGATTATTCTGGTGAAATGGTAGAATAAGCTGAAGAGTTACAAATATAATAAATACATTTTGAATATATTTAGCTTCACAGGAAAAATAATTCCCACTTCACAGATGAGATTATAACACATCACAGGGTAACTAAGCCACCTGGGCACCTTCCTCCCTCTTGGTATGAGATTAACAGTGTAACAAAACTGTATCCAATATGTCCCACCTATTTTCACATGGAGCTGAGTAATTAATTATGAAAATCATTTCAGATGTCTCATCCAGTATATGTTCAAAAAATTCAGAGATGGGAAAATAAAACAGTGCTATTGCATATAACTTCAGTTACAAATGGATCCTTATCTCTTGTTAAAAACAACTCAGAGGCAGGCAAATGATCAGTCAGAGGTAGGGATGCTCCCAGATATCTGAAAATCACATTTGAAGACTCATTAAAATCAAATTGTTATTAAATAATTAAATTCCCCAAAACTTATATACAGGTTGAAACCAGTTTCAATTTTTCCATCTATCATCTCTGTGTGACAATTAACAAAGGCAAAAAAAGAACAAAAGGTTGTTTATGGCCTTTTATTTACAAAGATATGTTCTTCAGTACAGGCATAGAGGTGGTATAAATAAAGACAGTGCAACAGAATATTTCAGATTTGATAACTTATTTTTTTAAACCCTTATCTTCTGTCTTGGAATAAATACTGTGTATTGGTTCCAAGGCAGAAGAGTGGTAAGGGCTAGGCAATGTGGGTTATGTGACTTGTCCCAGGTCACACAGTTGGGAAATGTCTGAGGCCAGATTTGAACCTAGGATCTCCCATCTCTAATCCTGGCTCTCAATTCACTGAGCTACCCAGCTGCCCCAAAATTTGATAAATTATTAATTGGTTAACAGTAAATTACATACATCTTGTATTTAGAATTTTGTTACAGAGACTTCTTCATTCTAGGGAGGGGAACAAACTGAAACAGTTACTAACAATAAGGCAGTGAGGTCTGAAAAGGCTTAAAATTCACCTCCAGACTCTTTGAGGTTTCTTCCTCTCCCAAGTACCATCATTCACCCATATTCCTTTGCGTACACCTGTGAATCTTAAAATCTCTCAGACTCTACCTTGGAACATTATCTTAAGGTTATGGTTAAACAATGGAATTACTTGGTGAGGAATGTATTGAGAACTCTAACATTACTCCACCCACACTTAGGCATACTTTAGGGGGAAAAGTTGTAAAATTCCTTAGTGAACAATGAAGGTACTTAATTCATACTTATAGTGAGGCCAAAAAAATAGCTGGGTCTATTTTTAGATCTAATACAAAGGGCTGCTAAGTACCCATGAAGGTCAAATTAATCACTAAAAGGTCAGACAACTTGCAAGGGGCAAGCTTAGCAAAGAGGTATGAAGTACTCAGAAGATATAATCTACCCAGAGAAGGTGATAACTAAAAACTAAGAATGGGTTGTCCTAGGAAAAGAGTCTACTGTGATTGGTAGATGTGAAAATTTAGGGGAGGTGACACAAGAGAAATTTCTCTTTAAAAGGAGCTGTCTGAACCAGTTCAAGGTAGTTCGATTTAATTCAGCTTTGGAGGCTGAATTGGAGTTCAGGAGTCAGAGGAGACTGCTGGGTCTCTGAACACTGGAGTTTTGCTTGGAAAGATCTTGTGGTGAATGATTAAAGACTGACTTTGTTTCTCTCTTAAAGAGAAAGGCCTCGGCTATTGGCCTAGGCCCTAGCCTTTTTCTACTATTTCCTCTTACTCTGTCTCTTTCCCTTTCCTTAATTCCTTCATTTATATTAATTGACATCTCCATAAAACCCAGCTGACTTAGGTATTTCATATTTGGGAATTTTTCCCATGGTGACCACTTATTTTTGATAAAATCAAGAAGCTAAAAATTATCTTTACAGTTTGGGCAATTCACAGTCTTGAAATCAATATTTTTGTGGTCACACACCTCTGGGGTCCCCCATACTGAGGGGAGTTCCCTCACTGAGTACAGATATCTGGGTGTGAGTTTTGATTGCCTCATTTGAATAACTATTCCCCCTATCACTATCATTATTCCTAAAACTTCTATTCCTATTTTCCTGATTTTTCTTCTTATAATTCATAATTACATGACCTACCTCTCCATAAAAATAACATGTTAGCCTCATATATTTCCTAGCTATATGGCCCTGGACAAATCACTTGAACCCCATTGCCTAGCCAATACCACTCTTCTGCCTTAGAGCCAATATATAATATTGACTCCAAGATGGAAGATAAGGGATTAAGAAAAAAAAATAGCAGATTAGTAGTTGCTTTGTGGATTCTTGTAAAGGAGCTATGGGCTCTCCTTGCTTTCCCTTTCCAAGTATTTTGGTAAATTCTTTTATTTCCTTCCTAAATGTTTCCATTAAATCAGTGTTCTCCTCCTTTTCCTTATGTCCCTCAAAAGCACAAACTGGCACTCTTGAGTCTTCAAGATCTATAATAGGCCAGTTTTCACAGCTAGTCAAAAAATAATTCTTAACTACTTTACAACTGTTTTTTAACAAATTGTATCCTGATTTGTCTGGCAATCAGTATCCTGATCCTTTCTCTAGCAATATCCAATTCAATCTCTCTTCCTTCCAGTTCAATAAGCCTATCAATAAAATAAGAGGGGTTTTCATTGTCTTCCTGTTTCAGATTCTCAAATTTAATCCATGTACCAGGCCTATCAGAACAAGCTCCCATAGCTTTTAGTAATGCATTTCTAGCATAGTTGTAAGTAGTCTTGCTCTGAATTTGGGTCTCATTTGGGATCTTCAGTTGGTCAACTAGGTATTCCCTCTCCCTGGGCCTGATTAACAAGAGAAAGAATCTTATTTCTTTCTCTTTCCATTAGCAAGGCCTAGAGCAAATCTTCCACATCAATCCATGTGGGATTATATGTGCAGAAAACACTCTCAACCTTATTTATGAGTATTATAGGCTCTGATTCAAAGGAAGATATTTTTTTCTTTGAATCTCTCAATGTCCTGTGGAGAGAAAGGTGCATGATGTCTAATATTTACTAAATCTCCATGTCTTTTATAAGTTGGAACATCTCTTAGAGGGAAAAGGCCTTTATTCGAATCATCTATGGTAACTGTTGCTTGGCCTGTATTCTGGAGTTCAATGGAGTATTATAGTGAGGCTAATAGGGGAAAGGGGCAGAGTGGGAGAATGGAGACTGAGGGGCTGGTCAGGGAGTAGGAAGGCAGAGTGAAAATTTTGGGGGTGGGGCTGGGGGCAGGGAGGAGAGGAATGGGGTGGGGCTGGGGGCATGGTAAAGAGGAACCAGTGTAGGGTTGGGGAGGAGAGGAGTAAGATGGATGATGTCTAGAGGAGGAGTCTTAGTAAGGTGGTGGGACTTTCAGGGGAAGGGGGCTAGAGAAAGGATAAGGTGGGTAGGGGTGGTACAGGTGGGGATAGGGAAAATGGGCGAGAACTATGCAGTGAGAAGAAGGAAACTGGAGGGTATGTGTAGTGGGATGGTAAGGGAGGGTAGAGAGATAGATTTGGAGGAAAGGGGATGGGAGGTGTAGGTGATGAGCAAGGTCTGACAGAAAGAGGAGCTGAAGGGTTCAAATCCTGGTTTGTGTCAGTATGAGGAGAAACTTCCTCACAGACCAGGTGGGATGCTAGACTGTGTTTCTTGCTAGATATAAGCAAGGGTTCAAGAGGAGGACCTGAAAGAATTGAGCCAGAATTGTATGGTTCCAAAGAAAGAATAGTTTCCTCACTGGAGGGAATGGTTGATTTGTCAACATGACATGCCCACAAGAGCCAATATTTATAATATTTGGAATCTTTAAGAGCGAACTCCATATCTTTTAAGAGCTTAAAATAAAAAAAAGCTATATTTTGGCCAGGTAAATGACTTTTCCACCCATGCCTTACAAAGTTTTCTCTTTCTTTGTCATCCAATTCTCCTTAGGAAGATTAGAATCACACCAAGAATGAAAAAAAATTATGCAGGAGTGAATTTGGAGGAATATTTCCTGATTTCCCTTGATTTGTAGTATTTCCCATATTGTCTAATCTGTCTGGCTTTAATATGCCTATGTAAGTTAGTCTGAGTATTGCTAAATGGTCAGTTTAAACAATGAAAATTTCCTAAAACATAAAAATAAAAATGGAGACACAAATTTCTTGAAAGTTATTGTGGAAGAAAATGAGAGTAGATAAAAGAAATAAGATAATATAAGGAACTAAATAATTGTTGCACAGCAATAGTACTAATAATGAATGTTTATTTAGTATAATTATTGTTCTTACTACTAATAATATATATTTGCTATAATTATTGTTGTTATTAATAATAGTAAATAATAACTAGCAATAAGTATCAATTATCAATAATAATAATTAATAATCGTTGAATAGTAATACTAATTATTATTGATAGTATTATTAATGCTATTGGGTTCTAAAATATTGCATTTAATTAATTCAATTTAATTTTGGCTTTGTTCAATTTTATAAATTTGGTTTTAATTTTAATTCAATATTATTCATATTTAACTATTAATAATTCTCATATTTAAATGTATTCAATTTAATGTTATTATTTTGGATCACTAAGAGTAACAGGAATTTTCTTTTAAATTCCCTATGGTTTTTATTCCTTGACAGTAGGTGGCACTATTAGCATGTAGAGTGTAAGGCACTAGAGGGTAGGTGGTTATCTAAACACAGTTAGAGGGATAATAAACACCAGAAGGAATGTTTGAGGCAGGGGAAGGGAGAAGGGAAAATTCAAAAGAGAACTTCTTTGTAAAAATGCAATCCTTTTTCTCCTCCCAGAGGTAAAAATCATGAGGATCTCCTGTTCCCAGGTCAGGCTTTCAATTCACTGAACTAGGGAATTCCCAGCTGTTGCAGGCTCTCTTCTCCAGCCCCTCCTTTTAGGTTTTGAGGGTGCGGTGCACTAGATCTTATACCAATTCCTCCCAGGCTAGAAGTGCATCGAGGAGTATTTTAAGTGGTGTCTCCCTGCACTGTGTTGTGATGGACACACAGGCAGCAGGCAGCCAGGAGCCTGTGTCAGTGTCCTGTCAGTTTTGCATGCTGGGGAAAGTAAAAGAGCAGGAGTTTCTGCTGGGTCCTAAAATTCCCCTGATTCTGTACATGCAAAAAGCCAGGACTTGTTTCTCTACTGTCCCACCCCTATCTATGTCAAAGGAATCAGAGAGGTGGTAAACACCATGTTGGAAGGTCTCACCAATATGACCCAATGGGAGAAAAACAGGTTCAAAAAGGAAAACAGCCATTTCTCTGTCCCAGCCAAGCTGATCAAAGCAGATCAGCAGATGAAACTGCTTCTATTCTCTTCTGCTTACCTAAGCACTTACTCAAAACTTCTCTCAGAAGAAAATTAAAGGTCATAAAAAACTGATATGGTTTGTCACCTGTTGTAAGTAAAATTAATATATCTACCAATTATTATTTTTCATAAAGTTTATTAATAGGAAAAGTGGATCAGCATAGGGTTAAATCTCATTCTTTATAAGTCCCCAGACCACATTTAGCCTATTCTCCATTAACCTTGCTCTCCCTCACCTGTTTTTCCAGCACCCTGTCCATCCAAGAAGGCCCCCACAAGACCTGCCCCCTCCCTCATATGTTGACGTACAGCACATTCACTTATGTAACTAGTATTGAAAAATTTTGAAGGACCAGTTAGGTTACTCAGTAGGGGGAGGGGATAAGATCGTCTTGGCACACTGGCTTCAAAGTCAATGCACGATATCAAAATATATATCTAAACAAAAGAAAATGCCTGAAATGTATATCTAAATAGTATTTGGATTTTTCATCATATTGTAAAACTAGGCAACCCAACAAAAATATATGTGTGTATATGTAGGATGTATACCATACGTTGAAAAAATATTCATATATATATATATATATATATATATATATATATATATATATATATATATAAAACATAATATGTATTTATGTGTGTCTATTCAAGTTATGATGTAGATGATATATTTTATATGTGAATATAAATATATGCATTTATATAAGTATATATTGTCAAGATATGATATATAGGATATATTTGTGTATTCTACACATATATTCAAGTATGATATACATATATATTCAAGGTATGGCATATAGGATATGCATGTGAGTATTTTCAAGTATGGCATATAGCCTATATTTTTTAACTATAATTTTCTACAAATAAATGATGAATTATCTTGGAATTATTTAAGCAAATGAAAATCTTTACTTAGAAAGTAAAGGTAAGAACTCAAGCAATTAACCAAGAAAGAAAAAGAAGCAGAAGAAGAAAAAGGAAAATATATATACAAGAATAATGACAAGATAATTATAATTTTCTACTTATAAGTCAAAGTTTGTTGCTTTTACAAAAGAGATGAATAGTGTGATGAATTATCAGAAGAATTAAACTTTAGGTCATGTTTTCTGTTCCTTACTACTACAGATTTGTCTTTCTCCATTTAACTTCTACTTTGATTTTTCTTTATTCTATTCATTTAATTTAATTTTTATTTTTTGGTTACCATTTGTTTATATATAATGCAGTATGTAACATAATAATTATAATGCATATGATTTCTTATACATTTTTAATTATTGTGGGAGTGCAGATGTGTACTCATGGGGTTCAGAAAGGATACCTTTTGTAAGAATGCAAGACTCCCTCTCAGACACTTCCCAGCTGTGTGACCCTGGACAAGTCACTTGACCCCCATTGCCTAGCCCTTACCACTCTTCTGCCTTGGAGCCATATTGGCTCCAAGAAGGAAGGTAGGGGTTTAAAAAAAGAATGCAAGACTCCAAACCTTAGCTTAAAAACAAAAAGAGAAATTTATTAATATAGAAAGTAATGTTATGAATGGCCAGGAGGATAGCAAGGTGGAACAGCAAGATAGGGAGCAGTTCCTTGAGAGGACAGCATGGATGGAAAGGCTGTTCTCCAGACGACATCAGTTCTGGGAATTTTATACTTTTTATAACAGTGTTAGTCACTCAGGCATGAGATGGGGTGATCATCTGCCTGGGGTCTGCCTGGGGGCATAATTATTCCTTAGTTTTAGGGAACAAACAGATGTCTGATAGGATCGAGGTGTGTCTTGGAGATTCATCTTTCTGTCCATCTTAAATCTAAAGGATCATCAAAGGAGGACAATCATTTCAGGACCCCAGAGGGGCCATTGGATGTTTTTGGGCTCAGAGTCAAGAGGATGTAAGGGAGCAAGGGAGTTTCCCTGATAATAGTTTTCCTGAGTTTCTGGGGGTACAATGCCCATGTCATAATGAATTATAATAAATATGCTTGTTGAAGAGAAACAAATTCTTACACATTATCTAAATCTAAATATCAAAGTTTTAATCTTTTTTTTTTTAATTCTCCCTCCTACTGCTTCACCCTCCCTAAGACAGGAGGTAATAGGACACATACAGATATAATCATATAACACATATTTCTCTGTTCTTCATATTGTGAAAAAAATAACAAATTCTTTGCACTAGAGAAAAATTAATGGAGGAAATAACGTGAACAATGATATGACTCAATCTGTATTTGAACTCTGTTCATTCCTTCCTTGGTAGTCGATTGATATCTTTTCATCATAAGTCCCTTGGAGTTACAGTCTATCCTCTACTTGTTGATAGTAGTTAAGGAATCACAATTGGTCATTATACATTATTATTGTTACTGTGTAAAATGTTCTGCTTTTTCTGCATACTTCACTTTGTATCACTTCATATAAAGTTGCCCAGGTTGTCTTGTGATCATTTTGTCATTTCTGTTGGCTTAATAGTTTTCCATTACAATCGTTTCTATTACAATCATAAACAACAACTAGTACAGTCATTCCTCAATTGATTAGCTTCCTTTCAGTTTCCAGTTCTTTGCTACAACAAAAAGAACTACTCTAAATATTTAGAAAATATACTTTATTTTACTTTTTTCTTGATAAACTTGTGAAATAAACTTAATAGTAGTATTACTGGGTCAAAATGTATATGTTTTATACCTCTTTGAGTATAAATCCAGTTTGTTCTCCAAGATAGTTGGAGAGCAATTTGAAAATATAGCCAAAGATTTAGATCCAAGAATACAATTTATGGGTCTGTGTCACAAGGAGATGAGGGGAAAAGGAAAAGGACCCAAATGTTTCAGAATATAGTCCCTCTCTTAGTGGTGGTAAAGAATTAGAAATTAAGGGGATTTCCATTAAATAGGAAATTGATCAACAAATTGTGGTATCTGATTGTGATAGAATAGTACTGTATCACAAGAAGCTATGAGCAGGCTAATTATAAAAACTTGGAAAGAATTACATAGGATAATGAACAATGAAATGAGTAGAACCAAGATTATATTATACACAGCTTCAGAATTACTACTAGAAGAATAAATTGAAAATGTTACCTTCAGGGAGTATACTAAACGGTGAAAACATAAAAGACTTAATTTATATGAACATGCCAATCTATCAGATAATACCTTATGTGATGTGGGGAGGGTGAGAAGATGCTAGGACACTTGTGTATAGGATTTATTAAATAGATATGAAGAAAAGTAAGCTAAACATATGAATGTGTAATATGTAAAATATTTCCTGTATATACGAAAATACTTCTTTTGTTTGGTTTTATAAAATCTGGAATTTTAAAAAAATAAAAATAGAAAAAAAGATGGTTAGATCAGTTCACATTTCTACCAACTATGTATTATCATCTCTTTTTTCCACATCCCTTCGATATTTGTAATTTTGCCCTTTTTTATTTGAGTCAATCAGTATGAAATCATATCTCAGAATGTTCTGATTTGCATTTTTCTAATTAATAATGATTTAGAGCACTTTCCATATAATTATACACACATGTACATATATATTTATTTGTTTTCTTCATCCAAAGACTGTTCAAATCTTTGGACGATTTATCAATAGAGCAATGTCACATACTGTTATATATTTGACAAAGTTCTCTATGCATTTTGGATATGAAATCTCTATATGAGAATCTAGCTATAAAAACCTTCATAGCTCATTGTTTTCCTTCTAATATGAGTATATTAATTTTGCTTCTATAGAAACTATTCAATTTAATGTATTCAACATTATCCATTTTACATTTCACAATGCTTTCTAACTCTTGTTTTTTCATAAATTCTTCCTTACTCATAAATGTGGCAGTTAATATGCTCTCTATTCTTCTAATTTATTTATAATATCTTACTTAATACCTACAAGCATGGATCCATGTTGACTTTATCTTGGAAATCATGTAAATATTTATCTATATTCTGCACTACTTTCCAGGCTTCTCAGCCATTTTTACCAAATAGTGAATTCTCACATCAAAAATTGGAACTTTAACTCTATTAAACTCAAAATTATTATAATTTTTTACAACTATTTATTTTGTGTTTGTTCTGTTCCACTGATCTATTTTTCTATTTCTTAGTACCAGATATTTTGATAATTACTGCTTTATAATATATTTTGAAGTCAGGTGTAGCTAGTCCTTCCTTAACTTTTTTTTTTCCATTATTTACTTTGATATTCAATGAGTTCTTAAAACCTTTCTCATAAGAGTGCAATTCAGCAGGACCTACCACACTGAAAAGACTTCCAATTTGGGCACAAGAACAGATTTTTGCATTTCTCAATGAAGGATTCAAGAACAGACTTTATATTCACACAATTTATAAACTGAGGATAAGGCTAGCTAAGTTCAGTGATTATTATTTTCTTTCTGTGGGCATCAAATAAATCAAAGTAATAAAAGAGTTTTTGTTTCAGCTAATATTTGTATCTTAAAACACTATTATTATTTCCACGTTTTAATTACCATTCCCTTCCATTTGAATCACAAAGAAATATCTTTAATAAAGGAAACTTAAAAAAGTATGTGTCAGTATTTTGTTACTTTGTTTTTCAACAAATACACAGGACTATCTGACAAGGTACTTGTCACTTTTCTCCTTTACACATTAATGTACCCATTTATTAGTAGTGTTGGTATACTAAGTCTTTTCGTAGAATGTCTATATTATATTCCACAAACCAAAAATTTTGACATGCAGTCCAACAATTCTGGCTTACTGGTAGAATTGTTTGACTTTTATATTGACCTACAGACTGCAACATTCAAAGGTTTTAATATCAGAAACACTACCATCAATCATTACCATAATTCTTTTACATTAATTATACTCTAGACAACATCAATCTAGATATGTAGGAATAAGACTAAAGATATGCAAACTATATATATACACATATATATATGCTCATTAGACTATAATTTTCCAACTTTAATAGCCTCCAATATTCTCTTACATGTATTCTTACTATTAATGTTTATTTATATAATTTATTCAGTTACTAGCAAGGCAGTGAAAGAAAATGGCCAAAATGCTGGAATAGCATTTATGAATTCCCAGCCTGAGTTCAAATTCTATCTCAGAAATGTATTAGCAATGTGATCTTGGACTTAAATGTTCTAATTATCCTTCAGATTCCTCATCTATAAAATGGAAATAATAAGAAATTATCTCAGAGTGAGAATATTTTTGTGAGAATCAGATGTAATTGTACATATAAATCATGATAAATATGAACTCTGCATATATATATACATATATATGTATAACATAAATGGAGCATTTTTGTGTTTTGTGGGGAAATATGATGGATTATTTATAAATTGGATTGCCCTAGAAAATTCATGACTTTAATTATATGACAAGAATCAGTGGTAGCATAGTGCATAGTGAATTGTTTTAAAAGTCAGGGAAGCCAGGCTTTAAGTCTCCTCTACATGTCTGTAAGCAATAACAAACTCTTAGTGCCCCAGACAAGATTAAAAGTTGATGATCCATTGCCAATTTTTTTTTGGAGGGAGATATTTTTCCTTTGTCATTCAGAACTCCTTCTATTAACAAAATTAAATGCCTGGTTATAAAAAAGGACAAGACAAATTCATATTTTATTCACATTCATATTTTCATATCTAAAATATGAAAAGAGCTTTGTTAATATATGAGAATATGAGCTATTGCCCATTTGTTAAATGGTCAAAATATATGTACATATATGTTTGATTTCTTTATCCAAAAATATATAAAAATTATCTAAAACATTAGTAGAGAAATTAAAATTAAAACAATGCTGAGATCTCACTCCTGTCATATTGGCTAAAATAATAAAACATCAAAATGACAAATTTTGGAGGGGATGTGGATAAAGAGGGCTATCCTACATTTTGGAGAACAATCTGGAAATATTTTTTTAAAATTGTTATAAAACTGTATACCTTTTGATCTAGTAATAACATTCTTAGATTTATTTCCTAAGATGATCATGGAAAAAGGAAAAGGAACTATATGCTTTATAATATTTATAGCAGTTCTTCTGTGGGAGGAGTAGAAATAGAAATTATTTCCTCTTTGAATTTTTCTCTAGAGTAATCAATTTTGGTTTTGTTTTACAACATGACAAACAGGGAAATATGCATTATATGGTGGTAGTAGTCTTTCGGTAACCAAGGATGACGATTGTCTTTGTGCGTTTTTGTGCACAAAGACACTTGTGCATGAAGATTTAAGTGGAAAAGTCGATGCACTGAGACAGTCCCACTTTCAGTGTTGGAAGTCTGGGTCCAGTGGAACAAAAAGTCATTACATCTGGAGACTCCCTCAGCTGCATTTCCTCATTTGCATTTGATGACCCTGTTGTCTTTTGTGCTCCAACACGCCCTAAGCACTCTACAGTGTCTTGCTGCATTGCCATCTCAGCCATTGAACCTTCTTGGTGGTTTCTTCCGCCTGTTTCACCGAAACAGTCTTCACATGATTTGTGGGCAAAGCCCTGGTTCACCAGGGGTCCACGATTACCTGATGGCTACCCTCACAAGGTTTAGCCAGCCTGTCAAAGCCATTTCCCCGGGGTGTGGCCACTGCCGCATGCTAGCAGCTACTAGGAGCCACAAGTGAGAGCTGGGTGTCAGGTGAGAGTCAGAGGCTGGAGAACTGCCCTAGGAGGGCATGACAAGCCCTCCATACCAAAGATAATTACTCCTCCCTGAGGACCCCATATACCCCATATATATATATATATATATATATATATATATATATATATATGCATTATATAATATAATATGTACAATCGGAGAGTGGAGCTATTTGAGAGGAAAGGGAAAAGAATGAAATGAAGATTTTTGGATATTTTGTTAAAAATTCTATCTCTTATATAAGAGTATTTTGCTTAATTTATTACATATTTCTAACAAATGATATCTTTTTATTGTTATACTTTAAAAAATTTAATAAAAGGTACAGTAGCAAAAAAAACATAGTTTTGACCTTTGAAAATGTTAATTGGAAAAGAGAAACATTTTCTTTGGGGTTAAGTTAATTTTGCTTGAGTTTCTGTCCATCTAATTTGATATGTTTTGTGATGTCTTAGTGAAATTAAATAAATAGAACAGAAGATATGTGTATGCATACATGCCTATATATGCATATGTATATTACCATTTAAAAATACATTTTATAGCTTCATATATGTGTAAATAATTTGGATTTTCTGAATGAAGTTATGAATTTGTGAAAGCATCTTTTTTGTGGCAAGAGTGGATTTCATGTACACTGAAAGTGCCAAGTCTCAAAAATCAGTTGGAAATGCAATTTACAGAGTTTTTTATTTGATGCTTCCTAATTTAAGTGGCTTGAATTCATAAAGACTAGGAGATAAAATGAAATTGGGACTTAATATGATTCTAAGAAAATCGAATGATTTGTTCAATCCAATCAGGAAGGTAATTTATTGAAAGAAAAATTTTAAATCAACATCCTAAACAGTGTACTCCATCAAATTGATTAAGACGATACCCCCATGATAGATTCAATATAATTTTCCCCACCATTGTACCACGCCCCCTTGCAGTTAGATGGGAAAAGACAGTTGCTATAATATCAGAATAGCTTTCTAAACCATTTATGAAGATAAAAGCAGTCTGTTTCCTGTGGGAGCCACTGAGAGGGTCAAAGTATTGCAAAAGCAGAAAAACAGTCTGAAAAAGGCCTTTTTCAGATCTTTCAAAGTGGTTGAATTGCTTCTCATCTGCTTTAATTTTTCCCTGATGACAAACTGGGCTTGGGAGTAATAAGTCCTGCATGAACTAAATACATCATGCTTAGCTGCCTGCATAATGGCAGTGGTGTAAGGGGATCAAATGGATTTAGGTTTCATCAACCTGCTGCTATTGATTTTTAGCTTGCCCTGTACAGCAAAATGCAGTTAGTGAAAACCACTTTTTGCCCTCAAAAGAATAAAGAGTAACATAACACCAAGCAGCACATTAATGTGCGATGCGCTACTTTAAATAGCAAGAACCTTCCTCCCCCAAGTTACAGTAGCAACTTTTTGTTTCAGAATACAATCCTGAATATAGTTGATGTCTCATTAACCCTCTGTTGGTTTAAAAAATGGTTAAACTGTGTTCTGTATATTTAAGCCATTCATAAAATATATGTAGTATGAACAGGGTTTTTGTTTTCTTTTTTTCTTCTTTGAAACAGGATGACAATAATATGGACTTTTGCTTCCATGACAGCCAATTAAAAAAAATCCTTTATGTCTTTATTTAAGTATTGAAATTCGAAAGCAATGTCAGTGTGCCATCAGAAAGCCAAACAAATAGTCGTAAAAATTTTCTTCTAAAGCATGTGTTTCTTTTGAAATGATACAGGAGGCAGAAGAGAGTAGGGGATGGAGACTTGGAGTCAGAAACATTTAGGTATGGTATAATTTCTGACACTCACTGGCTATGTGATCATGAATAAGTCACTGAAGCCATCAGTATCCCCAACAACTAAGGCAGTAAGTTCCAGGGTAAGTGACCATCCATCTGCATTGGTAAAGGGATTACCCTCACTGGGAGTTCCATAATCACTGAAATCATGTCTCCAGGGGAAAAATGACTCTAAGTAAGAAAGAAATATATCAATATAGTATCAGAAAATAATGTAAATAATGGCAGAATATTTCATTTATAGAATACATGAAAACTAATCCCAAAATGATACTTTTTAACAATAATATTTAACATGTTTAAATAATACTCCAAGAAGACCAGATGATGAAACGCCTCCTTGTTTCTGACCAGTTTACAGTAAGGCTAGAAGAGCCTATTAGAACTTTTCTATATGTTTATAGACAGCAAACTGTATGCGAGTCTCACTTAAAAGATAATTTAGTTTGCATAGTGTCCATTTACCTGTAGCTCTTATTTCCAAGGATTGCTTCTAATCATCTTTTCAGATGATTTTGTCCTCAGAGAGAAGCAAGGCCAGACATCCTTTTGTTTCAAGCTTATCACTTGAAATGAATACTAGAATTTGCAGCAATTAAAAATCACCTCACCCTGGAAAATGGGATAATGACAGAGTCCTTGAAATCAATGAAGGTGAAAGCTGTATGTTTAGAGTGCATTCTATAAACCTTAGAGAGGATGCTGATTAGGGATATTGTATGAACTGCACTACAATTAAAAGTTATATTTAATCTTAGAGGAAGAGATTATTTTGAGCTCTGTGACCTTAGAATTACATCCTGCAAGAAAAACAGTCATTGACAAGGATAATGGATGACGTACTTTTCTCAAACTTATCTTGAGTTTACGCACTCTGCACAGCTAATCATAGGATCCTTAACTGTAGTCAGTTTTAAGAACAACATTTTGTCATAAGATCAAGTGTGCTTGATCCTGACAAATGAGAATGTGGAAACTTCCTTTTAGGGTAATTTTGGACATTTGAAGTAGATTTTGTATGTCTCTAATATAAATCCATTCAACCAAATAACTATTATTTACATTATTTGCAAGGTCACGTAAAAGTAACACAAAGTTTTGAAATTATGTCCATAGGACCTCACTGGGAGCTCCTCAAAGCACCTACCTCTTAATAGGAGAGATAGGCTATAGTCATATATTATATTAAATATATTATACTTTTCCTTTGTAATTCATATATAATATATATTTCTTGTATACATTTAAAAACATTATAATAAAGGTGACAGAGGTTTTAGCAGACTCCCAATGAGTTTAGGATATATAAAAATATAAGAATATTTTCTGTAAACAAATGAAGGAAAAGTTCCTTGATTGTGATATTCAGAAGAGCTAGTGAAGGTTTCATAAATGCTCAGAGAACATGACCTTGAGTGTAATTATATTATACTAAAAGTTTATTCCTTCCTCCCTCCATTAAATAAAACATATGTAGGGATAGGAACTGGATCTGTAAGTTAAAATTTTTATAGGGAGTTTTTGATCTGGAAACTCCTCCTACTGATACAACTTGGTATCTTCTCTAGGTCTAATAATCTTAGAAAAGGGTGCTGGGAGTGCTGAGATGTTAAGTGACTTGCTCAGGGTCATACAATCTTTTTTTTTCTTTTCAGAGACAGAACTTGCATTCCAGTCTTTCTGGTTCAAGGGTAGCTCTCCTCTACCAAGGGTATTCATATTCTGAAAGCATAAAAAATTGCTTTCTTTCAGAATTTTTTACAATGTTATATATTATGCTATTATGTTTATAGGTGTTCCAAAGTACACTAATTCTTCTTATACACATGGCCATGCATGAAAATATATTGATAGTATTTGCCCAATATGAATGAAACATTTATAACAGGTATCAGGAATTAATTCACTGCTTTCACTGATAGATATAATGTTGTTTACATGTATGTGTGCATATGTAAATAGATCAGATAATTAGATCATACACAGATGTAAAATTATAAAATATATCTTATTAATATTTCTAAACAAGGCATAATTTCACCTAATGCAGAATATATGTAAAGAGCATTATTTCTATCAGCATTGCCACTGATATTTGAATTGGTATGAACATGGAATTATAAAAAATAATATATAGATATATAATATAAAATTAATGTACTGATAGGTACTAAAGGTTTAGAATCACATATTTTCCTATTTCGTCTAAGAAAGTCAATTGTCAAATTCACTTTGTGGAATGCAGATTTGCTGAAGTAAATAGATTTTGGGTATTAAATAAACATTTTATGCTGGCAAGGAATAATGAAGTCTAGTAATCATAAAGTAACTTGATCAGGTATTAAGGTGAATATGTGGATAAACTCAAGAAAAAGACCGTGTGTTCTTATCTCTAAGCCACTTCCCAAACTAAGGGATGTCTCAGCTTTCCTCTTTAGAGACCTCCAAATAAACTGATTTTTTTCACATTTCATTAAGCTTCCCAAGCTTTTCTTTTCAGTTACATAGTTGTGATAAAATGCCAAAATGCTCAGTCATCAAACCTGAGATGAGGCAGGGTCATCTCCACAGGAATGTGATGGATTTGATGCTAGTCTATTTTTAAGTGAAGAGGTAAAAAGGACATTTCCAGAATTTTCAGCCAAGTGTAAATGTCAAACAATTCTAGCTGCTGCTGAGATCTAGTCTTGCCATATATAGTTGTACATATAAAAATATACTTAGAGCTATAAAAAATACTGCAGCTATAGATGACAATAAGAACAACAATGAAAATAGACTTGATGGAGGTGGGGTGGCCATTCTAATAATCCATAACGCAGTGTTATTGAGCCTGCTGAAGGAAGGGAAGTCTTTGGGAAAATACTAACTAAATACTCCTCCATTCATTAATTATACTTTTACACCAAATCTTTTATGGTTCAATATTTTAAGGATGTTCTGCACTGTACATAACTCTGGGAAGAATAACCCAATAAAATAAAGATAGAATATTGTTTTAAAGAGAGAATACTTAATGGCAAATAGCCACTTGAACCTTAGGTGAAATTATTTTATCAGTAATGAATGTATTATAAAGTGAATTATTGAGGGAAGTCCTAGTTCAGTAGAAAAACAGACTTCTTCAAAAATCATTATTGCATAATAAATTTGAATCTTTAAAACTAATTCTAAAAAGTTATACTTCATTATTCATGGGAAGAGAATGTGAATAGATTAAAAGCCAAGAGGGGTCTGCTCTACTTTGGCCCTTGCAGACTTCCAACATTTTCAGAGAGGAAAAATAAAGGAAAGAAGACTACTAGTCATTTCCCTTGCTCTCTAGAAAAATAGCAGTCTTCCTACTTGTGACTTCAGAGACTCTGGGTATGGAGCCCAATTCATTAGCCAAAAGAGAACTGAGTCTGATCAGAAGCAAAATGTAGGAGGATGCTGATACTCCTTTGCCAAACCAAAGGGGAAAGAAGAAAATTAGGAGAAATTATCTAGAAATATTTTTTTCAGCCCAGGATCCTATTTCCATTTGAGTCAGGATATGTGTTCCTAATCACATACATACTTTCTAGAATCAAATATTGTTCATTAGCCTCTCTCCAAAAGGTGAGATATTACCAACTTACTTTCTATGTTATGAAATCTGCCAGAGGAGTTTGTTAGAAATCAAGGAGATCTTGCTCCAATAATGTGTAATTAATTTTGGAACCCTTGAACTTTGATTCCCAGCACCCCACTTTCCTGCTCATGTTGCATGCTGACATAGGGTGGATATAAGTTGGATGTAGCCCCACCTCTCAATCTCGGCTTCCTATAATCAGTGGCTGCCAAAGGTTCTTTTAACAGGCAAAGAGAGCTTGGTCACATGGTCTTATTTTGTTAAAATACCTATTTTTCTCCTTACTCCTTTTTTTTTCTTTACTTCTCTTTAGTGATAATTAATAAACTTTATAAAATGTAACACTTAGAGTATTAGACATTAAATTACACAGTAATAAGCAGAAAGCTAATGTTTTAATCCTATCAACATGATTTATCGAGCAACGTAGTTTTGAATCAAGAAGGTCCTGTTTTACTTAGAAAATTGCCTCTTCAGCCTATGACTCACTGGGAACCACTTACACTGGTTTGAATTAAGTGAGCAAAGGAATGACATACCTCTATTCAAATAGGTAAAGAATGTCACCTATGAATTATGTTGCCAAAAATAGTGGAGCTCAGAGAGCCTTCTAGCATTGGCAGTCAATGACTCATAACAAGCCATATACTTTGAAATATCCAAACTAGAGTACCTACAATGAATGACTTGTCCAGGGTCACTATTATAGCAAGTGTCAGAGAGAGGGTCCCAAAAAAGCCTCCATATTTCAAATTAATTTCATCAAGGTCTCAAAATAGATCCTAACCTTAAAGAAAAACAGTTCTTTCCAATGACTATATTCCTTCTGATTATATGTGAGCCTAGTGTTATCAGTTTCCATCAATAGCTACAGACAAGTCAGACAAAATTATGTCATGCATTAGCAGCTCAAATTAAAATTTAACAATATAATTTGAAGCAATTTTGTATACTGAAGTCTGAAATTACTGTGGACTATTAAAACTGAAAACAATCTCCAAATCCCCTGCCAATTCCCCACAAAGAAAACAAGAACATTTAATAGAATAAGCAAGTCTTTTAATTTATTTCACTTTCCAACACTCAACTTTAGATCTTAAGGGTTTGGGGAATAGAAAGAATAATAGAGATATACCATACCTACTTAGATTCAGAGATGCTATTGCAATTGGGTGCTTATAAAAGATCACCTCTATCATATAGCAGCTGCATTTGCCATAAACCAAAGGACAAAACCTCTGTTTTCTCTTTCCTCAATATACTGTTATTTGTTCCCTCCCCACTCCCAGGAACTGATCTATTTTATTGCTATTTAGAAGAAATACAAACATAAGCAGAAAATAAAATCCTTGTTTAAATTCATATCATTTCTCTGTAAAGAAAAAAAAACAGAATTGTCAAGGTAAGCAATCTCCCCAACACACATACTTTCTTACCTTCTTTAATTATATGTTTCCTTATGTTAATTTTAATCATGTCATGAATCTTATCCCTCCAGATAGACTATAAGCTTTGTGGAAGCAGAGACTGTTTTAGCTTTAGTTTTTTTGTTTGTTTTGTTCTGTTTTAATGATTGTTTGAAGAATACAGTATGCATTTAATATTGCCTTAATTTTGTATTTTGTTTCAATGACTTGCCCATTTCTTTAATATACATAGTTGTTAAAGGGTAAGTAAATTTCACTTATTAAGGTAAATCCTTAGTGAAGTGGAATATCTAGGGAACACAAATTCTGGATAACTACGTTTACCAGAAATATAATCTCTTTTTTTAGCTCTTTGGAATTATGTCATTTCAGATCTCCAATTCATACGATTTCATTAGTGTTGGAACAACATCCATCAATGAAGATTATTAACATTTTGAAAAAATATTATTCCCATACATTGTTATCTACAGGTCATGATCCTGGTTCCTAAACATTATGCCAAGCAGAGCAGTTGCAACCAAGCTGGAAGAGCCTAATCCTATGGTCACTGATTTATTGTTTGTCATAAATTTGGAGACATTAATCAGGTAGATTCTAGAGCATGATGAAATTTCTGGACACCATAACTTTAGAAGATCATGTATTAAGTTATGTTGGAATTGGAATTGATAATTGCTCACACATAGATATGCCTCATAGGTTTATGAGGTGCTTTAAGTAAATCATCTCATTTGACCCTTAGAATAGCCAGTCAGTTAGGTGCTAGTATTTTTTTTTATTATAAATGAAGACAATAGAAGGAAATATATTGTATCTTACTCAAGGATTATTTTTTTACCTTTCTTTGTTTGCTTAGAGTTTAGCACAAGACCTGACTCATAGAGTTGCTTCTGTCAGCTAATAATATCAAGGAAATAGCTGAATCAAAAAGAGAATAAGGGTGGTGGTCCTAGAGGGAGAGAGTATGAAACAAATTTTAATTTCAAGTTTTCCTGAATCAAGCAATGTTCTATCTACTATGTGAAATATTGCTTTATGATAGTAATACTTTTTTTCTTAGAAAGAAATACTAAGTGAAAATAATTTTTATTTATTCCTTTTTTCCCCCTGACTATGTCATTCATCTGGAAGAGTAATTATAATTATGTTACCCTGTGAAAATAAAAGGCATAAGAGAAGGAGATCTAACAATTCATTTAGGACATATTTTCTGACCAAATGCCCCTTAGCAAAGATGTCAAAGTCAAATAGAAATCAGGGCCCATAAATCTGAACAGAAAAATCCCTGTTGGCTGCCTATCAACTTGATTATAAAACATTATCTACATTTAAATGGATCTTATTTATTTTATTAAATATTTTCCAATACATTTTAATCTGATTTCATCATTATTTCAAAGTGTTTGAGACCATATGTGGTTAGAAGCCATATGTTTACTACCTCTGCATGAACTGTATTTTCTTCTTAATATGTCTTTCTTTCATTGAAATAATAATTGAATAAAAAACACCTGTAAGTTTTGAGTTCAATTTCATTGGCTTCTGTTTAAATGAAGGTGTCCTGTATGTATGTTTCATTTTCCTTAGGATTAGGAATGAGACCTAGATTTGTTTTTTCACTGCTAAAGGAAGCTCATGATAAGAAACTCCTTCTAATTCTTTATCATCTTAGGGAGTTGCCTAAAGCACAGACTTGCTTAGGATAACAGAGACAGTTTAAGAGGGAGAGAGGTAAGACGTTTAACCCTTCAACGGGTCCATGACAAGCTCATACTTATTGTTTCACATTTGTAATATGATTATATTTCATAAGATAGTGTTTCATAGAAGATACATACTATAAAAAAGCATGCTTTTGTTGATTTTTTTGTCTTGTTTTTGCTTAGAAAAAAGGAAGCAGGTTTTGCCTAGAGGGAAAAAAAAAAGCATAAACCTCAAAAGACTTGCATAGGCAGAAGTTAAAAGGCTCACTTAGGAAGTTAAAATCCACAATGCCCTAATGGAATTTAAACATAGCAATGCCTATTCTCCCAACACCATCATTAACTGGTATGAGACTTTTTGATAAAAGGACTGGTTCAGACCTTACCCACAAGCTGCACAAAGGAAGAACAAACTGCTCATCTTAATCTGCTTGCTTATAACTCTCAACTGTTCAGCATTATTTTAGGCCATTTCTTGTTTTCTATAATCCTAGAACTCAAAATGATGAGCCACATTATTGTATGAGTTGATACTGAGACTGTAAATAAGGAAAAGATGAGGACTTTTTTATTTATTTATTTATTTATTTATTTATTTTTTATTTTTATAGGACACGTATGTTGGTCTCAATAAATAGTCTTTTAACTAACTTTTCAGAGGAAGTCTTTTGGTGTGTATTTTGTTAATAACTCAGGAAATTAGTCTTTATAATTGATTTTGGTCAAAGATAGATATAGCTCTAGGAATAAAGAAAATAAATTATAAAAATAAAATCCTTCGTCTTTTTAGGAAAAAAAGTTATGCTTGTGACACATGAAAAAAAGGAGAATTCCAGTAATATGGACTGTTTAGGTCTATAATGATAGAAAATGTACACACCCACTCATTGTGCTGTGATTGAATATTTCATTTCCCATGTATAACAGAGATAATCAGTCATTTTGATATTTGCATTTATCCAAGATCTCACTAATCTTATGGATATTATATGTCACAGCCTATTCAAACTATCTTTTCCTGTTCTTTTATTATCTATTTTATCCCACTATTTTTTCAGGGAACATTTTTTCAAGGCACTGGGAACCTTTTTAAGATTTTGTAGACATAAGTTCTCTTATTATCTCTCATTTATTACATGAGAAACTTATCTCTCTAATCATACATTCTCTTGACATGTCAGTCTACAACATAGAAATATTTATTAAATATTTCCTAAGTGTCAGGCACTGTGCTAAGGGCTAGAGATATAAAAAAGGCCAAAAATCTATCCTTGATTTCAAGGAACTCACAGTTTAATTTGGGAGACAACATACAAACATCTATGCCCAGAATTATATTAGGGATAAGTTGCAGTTAATTAACAAGCAGAAGAATCTGAATGTCTTCTTGTAAAAAGTGAGATTTTAGCTAGAACTTGAAGGAAGCCAGTGATTAAAGGGGGTAGAGATGAGATGGAAAACTATTGCAAGCTTTGGAAAAAATCAGTAAAAATGTCTGGAATCAGCAAATACAGTGTCTTCAGTGAGGAAAAGCAAGGAGTCCATTATCTCTCGATCAATCAGAGTATGCCAGGTTAAGCAAGAGAATAAGGTATAAGAAGACCAGAAAGATAGGAAGGGGTGTTAAGGGTAAAATTTAGGGTTGTTGACTAATTATATTATATTAGTGGTCACCAGGGATTAAAATTAAATCCCAATGAAATACTCAAGTCAGTTTGGGATTTTTATGGTGGTTTAATTATGAAAGAAGGAAGAAATTAAGAAGAAGGAGTAAGGGTAGGAGATGTTCTCTGGCCTGGAGTAAGTCAAAGGGAGTTCAGAGGCCTCAGCCAAGGAGCCTTCTTAGAAGATTAAATCTAGCTCAGCTTCCAGCCACGAGGCCTCCTCTGAGGTGAGGGGCCTCCTAGGAGGATAGTGGTTTTCAGGAGGTCAGGGAAAGGAGGAATCGGCCTTACCACTCACCAAGGTCGCTCAGGGAAGGCTCCTCACCTAAGCCACGCTACAGAGCCAAAACACACAAACACACCAAATGCTGCCCAGAGCTCCCAATGCCACCCAGAGCTCCCAAAACCACCAAGAGCTCCCAATACAGCCAAGAGAGCAAACACAGGAAGTGACACAAAATATACAGGCAGTTCTTTACATCACTTCCTGTGTCTCACATGTACCAATGGTGGCTTAAGCTTGGCTTAGGACAGCCCAGGGGGTCAGTCAATTGTTTCTGATTTGTCACTTGCTAGCACATGTTGGTCATAGGCCATCCTCCCCTACTGTTAATCCTTAAGTGGGGGTGTATACATTCCTGGTTGATAGAATTCTAAAGACTAAACATGGTGGAGTAAATCTAAAATTCACAGGGGCTAGGATGTGAAGGGCAATAAAAGCATAAGTAGGGACTTTATATTAATCTAGGATATAAAAAGTAGGCATTCAAGTTGCTTGGGGGCGGGGAGGTGACATGATAAGATCTATTTTTTAGAAAGATAAATTTGGTAGCTGTGTGGGAGAAGGGCTATGGTGAGAAGAAATTTGAGGCATGAAGACCTACTATCACTTCATTGTAATAGCCAAGGAATGAGGTGATGAAAACATAGACCATGGTTTCTGTGATGGCAGAAGAGAGGAGGGGTTATTGGTAAGAGATATTAAATAGGTAGAATAGACAGGATTTGGTAACTGCTTGGAAAGAGGGAAGAGATGAGAGAAACTGAGGAACTGATAACAATAACTAGATTCTGAATCTGGATAATTGGCAGAATTGTGGATTCCTTCACAATAATGACAATATTAGGAAAGGGATTTGATGTGAGGTGGAGGGAGAATGATGAGTTCAATTTTTTACATCCTGAGTTAGTTTTCCTTGCTGTATATGTTACTCACATTTTCCAACCCAAACCAAAAAAAAAATGCAAATGCAAACAAATGTATTTCTGGTTCCCTTTCACTGAACCAGGCTACTAAATTTGCCTTTCATAGTTCTAGGGTATTGTGAGAGCTTTATTAGTTTCTGTTACTGTGGGACCAAGGACCCATTGACTGCATTTTCCCATTACTCTTAGCCTGTGGCTCAAACTCCAAATCCATTTAACTACTTAACAATGGGCAGCTTTTACAAACGATATTTATTTTAATGATATAGTAAGAAAAATCTATATCCATTTCCTCAGTAGCTCCAGGTCAAATTCTCCTCTTACTATCTCCTTCTCCTGGGAAGTAAGTTAAAAAAAAAGAAAAACAGCTCAATTCCTTAAAGTTCCATAACAATATCTAAAAATCATCATCATGATTATTTTGGAGCCATTAGTAGAAATGGGGATCATAGGATCATACACCTGAAGATAAAGAAGGAATCTTAGAGAAATCACTTAGACCATGAGTTTTTGACCATTTTGTTTTGTGATGGACCCCTTTGGCAGACTGGTGAAACTGTAAGATTTAGAATTGGTTTGACTAAATATAAAAATTAAAATAATTGTATTGTGGTCATAAAAAATCAATTAACTTCTCCAGTCAAAATGGCTGTAAGAAGCTTTTATTTACAACAAGATAGAGATATGAAAGTGGGGAATATAGAAAAGAGGTAGAAAAAATAACCTAGCTTCAAATACCCTAAATCCTAATCCTAATGCCTCCAGACTGTGAATGGGGATCCCAAAGTGAGTCTCACCATAATCCAAAATCCTAATTAGGAAGCCAAAGACCAAAGAACCAGGAGAAGCTCTGAACCAATCACAGCCTCCGAACTTGCTTAGCATTGCCCAAGGGGGGACAGTGCTTGTGGTCTTTCTAGTAAGTGACTTGTGAACTCTCTTACCTAATGACCTACTATGTGCTAAGTAGGGGCACTTCAAAATCTTGATTGATTAAATTAAAGGTTGCTGATTGATTACATTAAAAAATAAAGAGCGTTCAATTTTCTCTTTACAAAACCTATGTACATCTTTACAAAATTCCTGAAGTTTTCCCTATTGGAGAGGAATATGTAAGACTAAAAATTTTAAGAAGAAATAAATTCACGCCCATAATTTCTTAGATTGGTAACACCTATAGTCTCCATTTAAAGTGAAAACAAATCAATTTATTTATTAGCAATTTCCTTAATTCTGAAATGGGAGAGGGGAGACATATAATCAAAGAGAAAAGGAAAGTTTCCCATTGAAAAACCATTCCAAATCATAGATAGATTTTGTAAATCAAGATAGTCCTAATTCTAAGAAAAGAACATGAATTTATCAACAATGCAAGGACCTGAGACAATTACAAAGAACTCATGATGAAAAAGGTTATCCAATACCATAAAAAAACAAATGGAATCTGGATGCAGATGGAAGCATACATTCCTTTATTTTATTTCCTCCGTGAATTTTTTCTCTAGTGTAAGCAATATGTCTTCTTTTACATTAGAAACATTGAATGATGTAGTGTATGATAAAACCTGTATAACCCTTACCATATTACCTGTTGCCTTGGGGAGTGAGGGTCTGGTGTAAGGGAGAAAAATAACATGGATAACAAAATATCAGAAAATGAGTATTGACAATTGTGACCTGTAATCTGGAAAAATGGAAGAAAATAATTTTGAAAAAGAAATAAAGTATATTTTAAGACAATTGTGTTAATGTAAACCCATGTTTCATATCCTTTGGTCTAAAAGATATGAACACTATTGGTAGTGGAATGGAAAAGTATAGTGTTATTTTTCTAGATTTTTAGGCACATTTTAGAGAGAATTTGTAACATTTCAGAAATTTACTTTTGTTTCTGTCCCCATCCCCACCCCAATTCCTTTATGTCTCCTGGACACAAATACATATTTGGATTTCCTTCTCTCCATTCTTAATTCTATATTATAAATATGAGACATGCTGGTCCCTATAAGTAAAGTTATCAATGAAGTGCTTTAAAATATTATTCCAATTAATTTGGCAGATGAAAAAAATAAAGTGATTAAATCAAAAACATATGGTTACTAGGTGGCAGAGTAGGGATTTGAATCTAGGCCTCCATTTTTTTTTACCTAGTTTAAAATCAACCTCTGAAATTTATTTCCAAGATGAATTTTAAGTTTCACAATTATTTACAATCTTAAGCAAGTATGTAAGTATATCAATATAATTTAAACAATTATTTTTAAAAATACATTATTTGGAAACCCTGATGATTATTATAACACTTCATAATAAATTCATTAAGCAGCACTCATTAATTATACTTAAGACATCCACTCTAAACTCACTAGGGTTATAATGAATATAATCAAGTACATAAGAACTTGGAATCCCTGTGCTTCAGAGACATATGGAGTCCCTTTGTTTGTCAAACCCAATAGTGCCTCTTGACTCTTCTTTGACACATATGATGAATTGTCAGGGATCTCTTTATTCTCAGCATCTTCTTCACCTGCACTGTACATGCTCTGCTCTCCAGCTGCCATACTGTATCTCTCTGAAGAATTGAGAAATGCCTTTATATTTAAAGTAAGACCTTGAGATCAGGCTGAAGCTGTCATGCATCTGCCATCCTTGCCTAATAATAGGTAAGCCTGAGTGAGTAGGACGACTCATGGGGTATGTTCAATCCACTCTTTTCCATTGTGTGAAAAGAATGGATGCATCTCTTGGAAACCAAACCTGTGTAACTCATTTTTACCTTTTTTTTTAAGCCAATTATCTTCATCACCTTCAAGAAATCATCAGAAGTCACATTTAATCTCTCCTAATTACATTTTAAATTATGAATCCTTGAATTTTAAAATATGAAAACACCAAATCCAAGGATTCCTCCAGGTTTAAGGATTGTAGTTCACTCCAAAGATAATTGTTTCTACCAAACATTATCTACCAATTTTGGTAATGACATTAGTCTACAATACAATAACAACACCTCAAAACTCGCCCTGATTTTCCTTTTTAAAAATAGTTCTTTATTTTTCAATACTAGAAACATAATATAAAAGTGTGAAACTTATAGTCAACTTAGTTGTTTTCAGTCCTCCTTATGAACAATTATAAAACTTAATCTTAATGACAAAAAAGTGTTTTTATTTTAAAGTATTAAAAATAAATTCGGATTTCAAAAAAATAAGAATGTCATGGAATCATAGATGTTGAATATAAAAACATTTAAAGAAATGATTATTGATAAACTTCATAGGGCAACCAAACCAAATCTTTCATTTTTTCAGGTATTGAAATTCAAGGATTGGAGATAAATAAGAACAAGACATCAAAGCATTCTCTTAAATTCCACCATATTAAGGGAAAAGATCATTTCACCTTTTCCTGTCACCCCAAAAAATAATTTGTTATGTATACTCCTTCCTCATTTCTTACCCAAAGAAACAAACAAAAACCTGAGATTGTAACACAAGTCTTTGACTTGTGGCCAGAAGGAAAGCTGAGAGATTCTAGAAAATGAATATAAACTAATTCTCACTTCTCATATAAGATTGCTTCCACTCTCTGGATAGCTGTAAAACTTGGGGGATTGAACTAGAAGGCTTCTAAGGTTCTTTCCGGCTTTATATCTTTTAATCTATAGGCTATTCTGTTTGAAATATGGATGGAATATTTTTTCACCCTACCTTTCAAATGCCAAGGAGATAGTTTATCAAGATTTCAGCACAGTATTTGATAAAGTTTCTCTCTTCAACTGCATGGTAGAGAAAGTGACCTAGGCTTCCAGAGAGTATAATATAGTGATTTGAAATTTATAGAGAAAAGAGGGCCACTAAACTATAAAAAGGAACCCTGTGGTCCAGGTCTTCACTTAAAAAAAGCATACTAGCATTATATTCTATGATATTTATATTTCTTTTTCTTAAATGTTTCTCAATTCCATTTGAGTTCCATTTGAACTGCATTTTTGACACCTCTCTTCTAGTTGATAGATGTTTAGTGGAGTAACTTTAACCTGGAGATAAATTCTCAGTAGCACATGACAGGTTCCTGTTCTTGCCTTTTCTTTGTTCTTTGTTCTCTGTTTTGTTTTGGTTTTTTTGCTTTTTATCAATCACTGAAATGAAGTAAATGATAGCATACTTTTTTATTAGACAGCAAAGAAATGATAAGGATACTCAATGCACTGGATGATGGAACTGGCATCCAGAATGATCTCTACATGAGAGAATGGTGGGCTAAACTCAACAAGATAAAATTTAATAGAGACCTATGACAAGTCCTGTATTTGAATTATCAAAACACACTAATATCTGCAAAGTAAAAGACTATTACAATGGATGCATATGTGAACAAATTAAAGGGATTATGGAGTCATAAATTTGCTATATTTGAAACTAAAAGGAAACAAAAATCAATAATTCTTTTTACTGATGAGGAATCTGAAGAACAGGGAATTAATGTGTCTTACCCGATATCACATTAGTAATAAGTGACAAAAATTGAACCCAGGTAATCTAATTCCAAATCTACTTTGCAAGGTACCTATCTCACTGCACCTGAAATGCAACATAAGTCTTAAGAGTGATATACTAGCTGATAAAAAAGATGGTATAGTCTCAGGTAACTCAGGCCATATTAATAAAAAAAAAAGTAACTCCCAGATCAAATGAATGAGAGGGAAATAAATGGTGGCTAATAGCCCTGTTGCTCTGGCCCTAGTCAGATAACAATAGTAGTATTGTACCAAATTCTGTCTGCAAGAATCTAGAGAGAATATTAACATGTTAAAACTTGGCCAAAAGAGAATACTAGATTACCAAGGGGATTCAAAACCCTGTCAAACAAGAATAGGGTGAGTAAATCAATCCATCAATCAATAAACATTTATTTGATGCCTACTATAGGTGAAACTTTGTGAATTTCCTATGAAATAGGGGGAAAAAGAAGGGGAAAATGGTTCTCTATTCAACCTAGGTAAATATGAGATGTGTACAAAAGAAATTCCAAATATTTTTGAGATGGGATGAGGAGGTAATAATCTCATAATCAGGAAAGACCTCTGTTAGGAAGTGTTACTTGGGCTAAATTTTGAAGGAAGTTAAAGATTTGAATTTTATAGAGAGGATGAAGTATTTCCACCTTCTATCTTCCTTTGCTTCCTTTATGTTTCATCCAAATTTTAATCAGAAAGAAACCTTTCCTAGTACTCCTTAATCTTAGCACTTTGCCTTTGCCAATTTTCTCTCATTTCTCCCATCTATAATTTGTTTATATATAGTTGTCTGAATGTCATCCATCCTCATTAAAGGGAACTCCTTGGCAATTTAGACTTCCTCTTTTGCCCCTTTCTACCTTTAGTATCTAGCACAGTGCTTTGCATATAATAAATTGACTGGCTCAGAACACTGGATTTTAGAGTCAGAGTTCTGGAGTTTGAATTGTGCTGTACACTGTCATTGAGTAGAGTTAGGTGAATCCTTTATTCCTCCATTTCCTCATTGGAGGAAATAGAACTAGATGTTTATTGAGATGCTTGCTAACTCAAAATCTATTTTTTATATAAAGTAGAAGAGGTAAGGAGGAACAATATTCCAGGTATGAGAGAGTCTCTATGGAAATGGAATGACATGTATGGGAAGCATCAAAAAGATTGGTTTGGCTAGAGTTTGGAGGGTGAAAAGCCTGGAATGGTAGCCTGGGAGCCATTCTGTAGAGCAATTTAAATACTAAAAAAAAACCTTTGAGTTTTAACCAAGAATCAAGAAGGGACTACTGAAAGTTTTTTGAATGAGCAAGTGACATGGTTAGACTCATTCAAATGTGAGCTCCATGAAATCAAGAGCTAAGCTTTTGCCTCTTTTTGGATCCCCAGACCCTAGTCCAATGCCTGGCACATAGGAAATGCTTAATAAATTCTTGTTACTAATTGTGCTTTGGGAATTTATAGATGATGAATTAGAGAAGGAAGAGACTGGAGAGACTGAAACAATTAAAATATTTTTCATGGAAATATTCCATGTTAGAGTTGATGGGGTCTGAACTAAAAGGTCACTGTGAGTAACAAAATAATAAAGATAATGATGATGATGATGATGATGAACATTATGACAACAATGATGATGATGCTCAAAATAACTATCATTTTCAAAGCACTTGAAGGTTTTTCAAAGTGTTTCACAAATATGATTTCATTTCATTTCATATGTACAACAGCCTTGGGAAGACAGTGACATTATTATCCCAATTTTACACATAAAGAAACTGAGGAAAGGGGCAAATCAAACAGTGGATCAAATAACTAGTAATTATCTGACACCAGATTTGACATAAAGATTTTTTAATGTCAACCTAGCACAGGAGGAATATGTGATATATGTAAAGATGCAATTAGGTGGAATGCAAAAGAATGTTTTGAACCTGGAATCAGGATGGGTTTTGTTCAAATGTGACCTCAGACACTTCTAACTGTGTGAAGGTGTCTTTAATTCTGTACCATTATTTTCATATAATAATGAGGATAATAATAACATCTATCTCTCATGATTGTTGTGAGGATTAAAAGAGATTATATTTGTAAAATGCTTTGAAAACATGCTAGCCATCATTATGATGCTGCTGATGTTATGACTATGTATAATCAAAAAGGCTTAGCAGGTGAATGTTTAATTTACTTTTTCATATGTCTATACAATTTTAATGGTTGTTTTCTGACATTTTGTGACCCATGTTCTCTCCTCACCTCACCCCCTTCTCTTTCCCCAAGATAGGAGGCTATATATATATATATATATATATATATATATATATATAATATTATTCATGTTTTATCATACAATGCACATTTCCATATTCATCATATTATGCATCAATACAGATATTAATTATACTAGAGAAAAATTCATGGAGGAAATAAAGTTGAGAATGACATATTTCAACCTACATTCAAACTCCATCCTTTTCTGGTGGTGGATATCAATTTTTTTTTTATGAGTCCCTTGGGGCTGTCCTGGAATGCTGATGGTAGTTAATTAATTCATTGCTGATCATAGTCCATTACTTGTGAGATTGAACATAACTGGACATTTAGTGTGAAGAAGAGAAGACATAGGAGGGATACGCTAGTCACATTATTATCATTGTCATTGACAATAATATCTAATGTTCACAAGTTTTAAGGGCAAGGTTCAAATTTATTTGTTCGTTTGATTGTCAGAGCAATCCTGTGGGGCAGGTGATAGTATAGTGCTCATTTTGAAGCTAAGGAAACTGAAGTAGATAGGATTCAGTGACTGGCTGGAAAAGGTTATGATGTCTAGGTTAAGGAATTAAACTTATTCTATTGAATTCCAAAGTTCAGAATAGGTATAAACTGCAGCAAGATAAAATGTATTTCAATATAAGAAAAATATCCTAATGATTAGTTGCTCCAAAATGGAATAGGATGCCTCTGGAAGTTTCCCATCATTGTTCTGCCTCAAAGCACCGATTGGATGACCTTTGATCAAGGACATTGTGGATAAGTCTCCTTTCTTCAAAATCAAAAATTCTATGACTCAGATGTGCCTTAGTCAGGATTGACGGGTCTGAGACAGATTAGTTTGCCTTTCTCACTCAGCAGTGCAAGGTTTTATCATCATCAAGGTATGAAGTCAAGTTCAGGGGCTCACCTAGCTGGTGATCAGTTAACATTATGATCAGCTCTTTGCAAAGACCAAAATGTGAACCAGGTAGCAAAAAAGAATCCTTGAAATGCCACATCGATTTAAATTTACTTACCTTACATGAGATGTACTCAAATAACTGTTCTGAAATCTAAAAACAAAAACTTACAAAATCCCCACTTTTTTTTTAAACTCTAAACTTCTGCCTTAGAATCAATACTGTGTATTGTTTCTAAGGCAGAAGACTAAGCCAGTAAAGGCTAAGCAATGGGGTTAAGTGATTTCACCAGGGTAACCCAGCTAGGAATTGTCTGAGGTCATGTTTGAAAGCCCCTCTTTTTTGATACAATTCATATTTTATTCTCCTCAGGCCATATCATTGCAAATGTCATTTCACTTCTAATTGAATTGTTTTACTAATGCTTCTGAGTTCAAGTCAGAGGGAATTCTTGATTCTTCCTCCATCTCTTTGTATTTTGTTTCTGTATAATATGGATATCCCCATACATGTAAATAGTGTCTTATCCAATGAAATACAAACTTTCTGAGGACAGGGACTCCTTCACTTTTGTCTTTATGTTCCTGGAACCTGAGATAATTCTTGTCATTTTGGGGGTACTTAATAAATACTCACTTATCAGTCAATTAAATTTGACATTCGTATTATTTTTTAGTTCCAAGTTCAAAGTGTGTTGACACAGAAAATGATTTTAAATGACTTTAAATACTCCTTGGAAATACTACTCCATATGAGTATAGTGAGAGAAATATTTAAATTGAATGCCTACACATAGACATATATATGTATGTATATATATATAGAGAGAGAGAGATGAGAGACAGAGAAAGAGATAGATGGATGGATGGATAGAGATAGAGATAGAGATATAGGTATATCTGTGTATACACATATGTGTATATATAAAATTTGCTTAGGATAATTGGACATATTTTTTTCACCTACATGAAAACTTTCTCTTACTTTAGCACTCCAATTATCACTTCCTCTACATAATACCTATGACCCTTGAATATCAAGATATTTTAAAATAAATGTTCATCATTCTATATTGCTAGACTTGAAAATGTGATTATAGGAAATTATATATATATGTGTGATTTATTTTTAATATGGTTAAATTATTTGTAATTTCTTTCACATTAAAGGGCATTTAAAAGACTTCAAGTTACAGACCTAAGAAATGCCAGCAGAGAGACTAAGAAATAATGTATTAGTGGCTCTCACTTGAGAACATTAACAAAAAATTTTCATTGAATGGTATGTGCTGCAATGGGAGTCAGATAGCCTGTATTCTTTTCTTGGCAATATCTCTAAGCAGTGCAGATTTGGGAAAGTGAATTATCTTTCATGGGTAAAACTTTCTTGATTTGTTAAATGAGGGGAATGGACTAGAACAGAAGATCTTAATAATTTTTTCTTGGTGGTCTAATGAAGTCTAAGAATGGCTTCTGAGAAAACATTCTTAAAGATGAAGTATATATATATATATATATACATATATATTAATATAAGCATATGTAAAATTACAAAGGGAATCAATGCTATTCAAAGCATTATCTATTTTTTGAAGTCCATCATTTTTAGATAAAGAATCCATGAACTAGATTAGCTCTCTCTAAAAGAAGTGACCTGTTCTGAGTCTGATTCAGAGAATTATTTGACGTTTCTTTTTTCTTGTAGGTGATCTAAAGTTCACTTGAAGTTTTCTTATTTGTAAAGAAAAAAAGGAAGAGAAAAGAAATAAAGTTTCTTAGGTTTAGGACAAAAAACTTAAGTTGTGGATGTTAACAGAAATGACCCAATTAGCTAAATTAGTTGATATTAGTTAACAGAGAAAGGAGTTTTTAATATTATCAGCAAACTGACTACACAGACTTTATAGATTTATAACACTTGCAACTAATGTGTGAAATGAATAGTAAATATAGCAAATTGGAGAAAAGAAGAAAGCCCATAATGTGTTGCAGTTTTAGTATAAAAGTGAAATGAGGGAAAATGTTAAAGATTTTAAGGAACAAATTCCAATAATATTTAGCTTTGATTAAATATTTTAAAGATTTATAAAGTACTTTTAAAAATATTGAGCATAGTAGATAAAGCACTAGATATGGAGTCAAGTGGTTCTGAATTCAAATTTGGCCCTAAACACATACTGTCTGTGTGACTCTTGGTGAATCATTTAATCTATCAGTTCTAGTTTCCTTAACTATAAAATGGGTATAATGACAGTTTATGACTCAAAAGGTGAAGAGGATCAAATAAGATAATATTTGTAAAGTGCTAAACAGTATCTGGCACACAGTCATTATTTAATTAATGTTTGTTCTCTTCCTTTTTATCCTTACAATTATCTTGGGAAGTGAATGCTGTAATTAGCTCCATTTCATTTATGAAGAAACTGAGGCATAGAGAAGTTAAATGAATTGTCTAGGGTCACACAATTTGAAAGGGTCTGAGATTAGATTTCAACCTAGATACTGACTTCTATTTACTATACTACTTAGATGCCTTCTAAATACAGTTAATAAAATGACTCATTTTAAATATAGTCCAGAGAATCATTTTGATGATGATTATAAAACCTATAGAATTCCTCATTTTGTATGTGAAAATTGTATCTGTGAGTAAAAAGTGAATTCAGAAGTAAAGAAATAAATGAGATGCCTAACAACCTGAAAAAACAACAACTTTTCTGTAAAATGTATAATATGGGCTTCTTTAAAAATTTACACCAAGAACTATGCTAGGGAGGGAAGGATGGGGGATTCAGAATAGAAAGGTGAAGCCAATATATCTTTTTTTCAATCTAGAACCTTAAGAATCTAGGAAGAAATGAGACATTTGTGTATTATCTAAAGAAAGGTAAAGAATGTATAGGAGGAGGGAAGGTTCTGTGAAAAAGTCACCTGAAAGAGTGACCATGAACAAATGAATTACAGTACCTTAATTTCAGAAATATCCATTTTGAAATTTAATTACATCAAAGTGTGGAAGAAAAAGAAGAATAAATTATCATTAAAGTCTCCACAGTTTGAACCTGAGTTGAAGGGGGTTCACTTAAGGAAGAATCATAAGACTACATAATGAATAAATGGTTGTACTTATTGAGAACTAGAGGCAAAACAATGGGAAATCAACTTTCCCTCCCATCAATTCCTATGTGAAGTGAGGAAAACAGTTTTCGGTTTTAAATGAATGAAGTACATAACAGGTTGAGTATATTACTACCTGCCAAATGAATCAATAGAATCAAATTAGCTCAAAGAATTTCAAAATGACTAGATCGGGAAGCTGACAAAATTGATTTGCAATGAAATTATTATATACCCTCAAATAACTTTCATTCACAAAATGCCTATATATTCAGCAATTCTATGATAGAAAATTTTTATTTGATTCAGGCAAGACAAAGCAGGATTCTATGTAAAATGGCATTTAGGCTATATTTAGACGTAGGCATATCATAGACATATTTGTCAATTTGGCTTTTCTCTAATGGCTATTGCTTTTTTAGCTTTTGGCTTTCATGATAACCTAGGAAATTCCGATGAAATTCTGTGAATTTTCAGAGCTTTTGCTAGGTCTTCATGTCATACCTATCATCTAAAAGTGTTCCCTGCCTCAGGGACCATTAATCTACCTTCTTTCCAGAAACCTAGCCACTGCCTCTGGCTAAGTTCAAAAATATAGTTGTGCTTGGATGAAATTCTTATATTTAGATTATTTTTACATTAATATAATGCATTGAGTGAATACTTAAAATCTGTTGATTATAGGTTATTTTTAGATATAGAATGGATGGTATGGATAAGAAGCATCAATCATTGTGCCAGCTACACTCCCTAGAGTATCTAGTACTAGATTAAAAATGTAATTAGGAGGTATTTAATGCAATAAATGTAAAAACAATAGAACAAGCATAATATTAATATGCTCTTTTCTAAGTCATGTACAGCCTTCAGACAAACTTATGCATGCCTCATTGGCCATACTTGAGTTTGGCATCACTGGAATGGATCATCCATCATCATGGTAACCTTTAACCAAAGGAACTTAGATGTGGTTAAAAACGCTTTGCTCTACAAAGTTCTGCAGAGGTAAACTCCAGACACTTTAAGCAAATGCGAGAATTGAGCACAGTAGAAAAGCAAATATAAATTCTACTTAGAAAATGTTACCCAAGAAAAGAACCCAAACTCCATGCTTACATTCCCTCTAGGGGACTCATTTTTGTCAGTCTCTGCTTTAGGCTTCCCAATGTGTTGCAACACATCTTTTCTTAACTCTTTCAGAAGGAGAAAAATGCATTGTACTTTTCTGGGAATTGGGCATACATTTTCTATTCAGCATCACACCTAAGTCTATAGAATCCATATTTCTGTCTTGAAAACTCTCTCCGAGATGTGTACCTTCTGAGTGACAGCTGAGTTCCCCCAGAAATAGCCATAAATCTACATTTTCCTGTCCTATTTAGACTTTGTTTCTAGAATATAACATCACAAAATAAATGGAAACATTTCTTCCTTGCACATTTTTCCTTTCATTGGCTGGCAAGTTGGCAGCATTTGATCATATTAATGTTTCTGTCAGCACCTCCACCAGAAGTGTTTATAGCATCAGAGTACTTTTGAAACAACCCCGACAACTAAATATACATTGAACACAATATCCAGATTGGAGTGCAGCTACCACCTGGATTACTGCAGGGTTGACTTTGTTAATTTTTAATTTGGAATTTGAAGTAGTGGTGAAGAAAGCTGAGGTTTCTGGTATATTTTTAGGTAAAGCAGTCAACAGACCGCAGATAGACACTTCCCACTTGGCTTTGTTTCTAGCTTCTTTTCGTCTAAATCAGCTTCTTGCAGACAAAATTAGAACCAGGTATAGACTGTGCATTTTGAAAAGTGGAGTATATTTTTTCTGGTCCATTCCTTTACTTCATATATCAGTATTTTATTCCACATAGATTATTCCCTAATAAACCAGGATGTATCTCTCATTAGGGATAATTCTTTAGTTTCTAAAAATTCAAAGATAAGTTTATTATCAAATTCAAAAATATCATTCAAACAAACAATGAACAAAAATTTATTTTCTAGAAAATTCTAATAAAGGACAAGGTTGTCAAAGTCATGAAAATTGCTTTTTGAAAGAGAGATTGTAAAAGCTGAAAAAGGAAAATACATATTTTGCATACATTTTTAAACAAAATTTTATTGATTTTTAAAAAAAATTATCAGAATTTATTTCTTTATATCTCTTTCTTCACCTTCCCAGAGATCCCATCAAATAAAACAAAGGATATTGCTAAAGAAAAAAGGAAAAAGACTAAGAAGGGATAGGAATTAGCACACAAAAACAACTAGTTCTCTGAAAAAGTCTAATCTCCCACATCTTCAAAGGAGGAGGGAGGGGGTGTATCTTCGCATATCTCTTATTTTGGGTGATATCTATTCTTTGTCATTCTGAAATATTGACTTTTGATTATTGTATTAGAACATGTCATCATTGAGTACATTGTTTTCTTGGTGCTGCTCACTTCATTTGACAGAGGGTTATTCTTATGAAGCCCAAGTTTCCCAATGAAATTTTCTTTTATAAGAAATTGTTTGCTTGCCATTTTCATACAACTATGTCTAACAGTTATGCCTTTTCAATTTAAAATTTAATATCAAAATATGCATTGCATCCCCAAATCAAAATACAAAATCACTACAACATAAAGAAAGCAAAATTTCTAAACCTTGGGAAACAAAATAAAGCACTTTTTTTTTAAATAGAGATAAAGAACTTTGGATATGAATTAAAAAGCTGTGTCCTGCTAAATATAAAAGAAATTGAGCAGCAAAATCAATGAACATAACCACTCTGGAACTCAGTTTCTAATCTGTAAATAAAGCAGTCCATGTGTCCTCTGGGTCCCAGGAAGTTGTAGATCTATGATCTTTTAAATCATTGCAAACAAACAACATGAAGAAATAGTTGTTATAGTCTAATGAAAGATGAATAAAGACAATGAACTCTTCAAATCCTTATCCTCTGCAAATAATTGTGCCTTTTTAGGCTTTCTCTGTAGTCTTTTACGCCTACTGCAGTATGTCATAATTATAGACCCACTTTTTATATCACTAATTAAAAACAAGTAAGGATATTGAGTGAGTTGCAGCAGCTTGGCATGGATGGAGACAGGATGGCCATGCAGTGGGATAACAGATTAACATAGGTAAGAAAAAAAAGAGTAGCAAAAGGGGGAAAACACATTTCCAGGTGTCTTGTATTTGCCATGAAATTTTAGATTACTTTCTCAAATAAGAATTGGAAAAAGGTCTTTTCCTCATTCTTCTCTGGATATGCCTCTCATTAGCATTAATAGGAAAGAGAGTATGAGTACCAAGAAAATAATACATTTCTTAACTTGGATGCCTGGAAGCAGTTATTGCCAATAACATTAGTAAAGTATGTGGCTATTTTGCAGGTTTGACTAAACCAGTTTACATTTGCTGAGGTCTAAATGTTGTTCAAGAACCAGATTATATCTTTTCTAAGAATGCTGAATAGTAGTAATAATAATAAAAGCTAATCATTACAATTTTTAAAATCTCATAAAGCATACGCATATGTATTATGAGCACCTTTGTTGTCAGGGAATTGGAGAGTCTTTGTGGAGGCTGGGAGTTAAAGTAGCAGAAGAATAAGAAAGGGAAACAATTAAGAAGAAGAAATGAAGTATCAGAAATATATTGTTCCATTGTAGTGAGAGATGGACAGAGGTAAAGGGAGAGGGAGAAGAAGAGGAACTGATATTAGAGAATATGACAATAGCTTGTTTTTTCTTGTTTTCTCGAGGCAGCTAGGAATTTTGATGGATAAATTAGAGAATTAAATTGTGATCCTAAATTTGCTTTGATATACAAATTCTATAACTGTAATTTAAACCAATCATTTTTGCCTCACATCAGTTTAAAATATATGTAAGCATTTTTCCTCTTTTATCAAAGAGATATTAGGACAAATGAAAGAATGTTTTTTTAAAGTACATCATAATCCTAAAATTAAGTAGGTTTTGTAAACTTGTGCTTTAACAATGCTGAGGATAGTAATACAAAATGCAAATCAGAATGTGTTTGCTCTCAGTTAAGGAAAACATTGTTTCTGTTTTCCTGTGCTTGAACATACAGATTTGGGATTGAAATAATGTGATAAATATTATTCAAGTTCAGAGGTCAGTGAAAATCTGCAAAGTGCATTTAACATTAATATTTAAATGTATTAAGGGGAAATAAAATCTGTGTAGCTATTTTGATTCTGATCAAAATCATTAAAATATTATTTTAGAACTTTATAGACTTAAAACCTTTTAAAGCTTCACTAATTTTAAGAAAATAATTTAAATGTTCCTCTATTTTAAAAAGCTGGAGATCTGTGATTTCCCTGAGGTCTTTTCTTTCTCTATTGGTGACAGATTGTAATCCCTCTATAAATTAGTAGATTCTCTTTCAGAGTTGTGGAGCTGTGGTTAAATTAGAAATGAACCTTTGTAAACTTATCTCTATTTGCACATGGCATCAAACATGGCCATCAGCAAACTGTATTACGATGCAATCCAACAAGCATGTTTTAATCACTTACTATTTACAATGTATTATGTCAGTTACTGTGATTTCAGAAACAAAAATGAAAAACAGTGCCTGTCCTCATGAAGCTTACAAGACTTTCTCGGAAAGTCTTTTTCGTCTTTGAAAAATTTGCTAAAATGAATTCAATCGATGTAACGTTTTTATGTCAGGGAAATACAAAAATTATTCTCAGTGCCCCAGTGGTACTTCCATACTGGAGACATCAGAACAAAAATCTAGGGGAGTTTCTCTGCAAAATAGAAAGCAAAACTATGTCTTATGAAAGGGGAAAATAGCAGAGGAGAGCTTCAATTTTATAAAACATGTTATTTTGTCATTTTTAATTTACATAAAATCAAACTAAATCCTAAGAAGAGATCTTAGAGAGTACTTTATGCATCCTTTGCCAAAGAAGGGAAGAGACTAGACCAATAGAACAGATCTAATACCTGATCTGACACTAGAACCCAAGTCTTGAGACTACAAGACAATTTACTTGGTAATGCCACAAGATGAATCTTTCTAACTTGACAGACAGTTTCTACTTATTCCCACCCCACTCCTAAGTGTCCATTTGGTAGTTTGTGTCCTCGGGGATTAAAAAAAAAACATACACTACAAAACAAAAATTCATTAGACCTTGGGAGAATATTTTTGTGTGTTTCCCTGATATAAAGTTTTCTCACCTTCATAGAACAGAAAGTCTACTCCCTAGGGTAGTTCAATCAAGGGCTTGAAACTTCCGTGAAATATCAGTAGACAAACTGATGCATTACAACAATGGGTCCTTCCTCCAACTCCCCCAAGTAAGCACCATTTCATCTGATAAGATTCACATAGCACAACCACTGTAACCTGAATATGACATGTAGTTTGTACTCCAAAAGGCCAACTGACAGAGGCTACAACACCATAATTGATGCAATAAATGATTTTGATGTCCTCCAAACAGCTTTATTGCTGGGCAAACCAAATTTATTAAGCATGTCGAGATGGAATAGCAAGCCAGTGTATTGCTGTTTATGTATCAATCCAGAGAAGACTATTAAGGATGATTTCAGTCATGGATAGTTGAGGTTGGAACCTTGGTTCAATTTTAGAGTCTATAATTCAAGGAAATGTTTTGGTAACAACAAAACTAGTGCTGCACCCTAACAGACTTCAATTGTATTGTTTTGCTAGCTTGAAGAGATATACCACATGGCTTTAAAGTTGCAATTCAATAAAACATCTTAGATTCATCTGCTGGGAAGAAGTTACTCTGATTCAGGAGTAAATGAAGCTTAATAATCCTGGGGACTTAAAAAATGAATTGCTATCATCTTTAGGGTCTGGCATTATTTTAGCTGAAACTACAGTTTGATATTGGTTTGCCACGCCAATGCTTTTGCATTATCATATATTGAAGTTGACCAGCAATTAACAAATAAAATAGAAAATTTAATCACAGCAAAAATTGGAAGATTTTGTGTAAATTAAGCGATGGTATACATTATTTGGGAACATTCTTTTAGAGGATGAGACTTATACTTTTATGAGCAGAGGTGTCTCAGTGAGGAAAGTTCCTTTACCATGGCAGATTGACATATGCTTTAAAACATATTATTTCAGAGAGTTGTCTAGGGACACCAAGAGGCTAAATGAGTTGTTGGGAGTCATACAGACAGTGTCTGTCAAAGATGGAACATTGAACTCTAGGGGTTTTCTTCTGATTCTGAGGCTAATTTCCATCCACTGCAGAATGCTAGATATAGGGAGTTTGTGGTATTTATTGAATACATTTTGACACATCAGTCACTTTATAAAAACAATTTTATTATCTTATCTTAAAAAAAAGTTAAGGACAATTTCTTAAATTCATTTTTTGTAGTAGTTGAATGAATGAATTAAATCACTCCACCCCACTTATATTACATAAATTAGCAAGTCTCTAGACTTTATTACATGAATCAGATGAGAACAATTTTCAATTGAATCATTCTAGCACAGGCTTTAGACTAATTTCATTTAAAAAGTTCTCCATCAGTCTAGATTCCTGTTATATCAATAGGTAGCCATTAGGTGGACTAGAGTAATATTTCATAAGAAATTTCATTCATTTTGTCTTTATTCATTGGTTGAGGAATCTGGGTCACACCCTATTTATCAGTGGCATCAAACTCAAATAAATAAAGATTCTGTGTGGATCCTTAATAAAATAGTAAGCTTGTTAGTATTTAGGAATTCAGTCTATTAGAGAGATGGGAGAGAGATTGCTGTGATGGCTCTTTGTAACAATCATTTGGTAGTATTAGGAGGAACCCTAGTACTGTCTCTTCCTAAATTTGTTTGACTTATAGATCTTCCTTTTTGTTTTGCTTTAAAGCTCTTTCATTTTTACTTTTCTGTTAACTTTTTTCTGTAATTTTTGATGAAGTTGAATCACTGCATGTTTACTTTCTAGTACCGAGATTATCTTTTTTAGAGTAATTGATATTTTATTAATATTTTCTCCTGGTCATTGTAGCACATTGGATCTATAGAAAAATTCTGAGAACTCAATTTTCCCTTCTTGTGAAATAATTTAAATTCTTTATTATGCTTCTTAACCACTGTGAAACTTGTTCAGTCTTATAAAAATTATTTGTAGGAATTTAATTTTTAGGAATTCCATTCTATATATAGAATTCATCATTTCCCCTTGTTCAAGGGATTCTTTCTTATGACCTTCAACTCTATAACATTTCTTCATGTTATTATAAGGTTTATTTGTTCAGGGTCTCCTCTGCTTTTCCAGCAGACTCTCTGTAGGATCTTTTCTATCTCCCCCTTTCTTATTCTACTCTGCCTCACGAATACACTTTAATATGTAGCAATCTGTCTTGAAGTTAGAAAGTGAAGATGGGCTTAGATATGACCACCCCTTTAGGCATCTTGCCTTGGAGAAAAAGAAAGGTTTTTAGAATTTAATAAACCTATGATTAGGAACACTGAGTTCACTTTATGTGGAAATACTATATGATATATAATGTACAAGAATGAATGATGAACTAGGAGTCAGATGTTTTTGAGCCTAATTTTCTTCAAATATAAACTGATGTTAAATTAGTTAGTCTCTACAATCCTTTCCTACTCCTAAATTACAGAATCTGAATGACTTCTGGTCCCAATGCTGTTACTTACTGGACTTGACTATTAACAAGTCTCAATGAGACTAGTTTTTGTTGTTGTTGTTGTTTTCTTTCAATCTAAAAATAAATGAAGATGATAATCCAACTCTCTTCATCTAATGGAGTCATTGTGAAAAATGTAGATGTCATCACAGACAAGCCCATTATGTTTCAGAGAGAAATTCAACAAAGTTTAAAAGTCTTAAAACCATATAAAAGTAGCATTATTGTTATTTCTTTATGTTTAGTGAACTAATTTTTATTTGGACATTAAATATATTGAACTTATATTTCATTCTTTATTTAGTCAATTTAGAACATTATTCCTTGGTTACAAGAATCATATTCTTTCCCTCTCTCCCCTCCCCCCACCATTCCCTTGGCTAACGGGCAGTTCCACTGGGTTTTACATGTGTCCTTGATCAAATCCCATTTCCATGTTGTTGATGTCTGCACTAGGATGTTTATTTAGAGTCTATATCCCAAATCATATCCCCTTGACCCATGTGATCAAGCAATTGTTTTTCTTCAGTGTTTCTATCCTCACCGTTTTTCCTCTGAATGTGGATAGTGTTTTTTCTCGTAGTTCCCTCCAAGTTGTTCTGGATTATTGCATTTCCACTAACGGAGAAGTCCATTACATTCCATTGTACCACAGTGTGTTATTCTCCGTGTACAATATTCTCCTGGTTCTGCTCCTTTCACTATGCATCAATTCCTCGAGGTCATTACAGTTCACATGGAATTCTTCCAGGTCATTATTTCTTTGAGGACAATAGTATTCCATCACCAACATATACCACAATTTGTTCAGCCATTCCCCAATTGAAGGGCATCCCCTCATTTTCCAATTTTTGGCCACCACATAGAGTGTTGCTATGAATATTCCTACATATTTATTTTTCCTTATTATCTCTTTGGGGTACAAACCCAGCAGTGCTATGGCTGGATCAAAGGGGGGCAGATTGTCTTTTATCGCCCTTTCGGCATAGTTTCAAATTGCCCTCCAGAATGGTTGGCTCAATTCACAACTCCACCAGCAATGCATTAATGTCCCAACTTTGCCACATCCCCTCCAGCATTCATTAGTTTCTTTGCTGTCATGTTAGCCAATCTGCTAAGTGTGAGGTGATATCTCAGAATTGTTTTGATTTGCATCTCTCAGATTATAAGAAATTTAGAACACTTTTTCAAGTGCTTATTTATAGTTTTGATTTCTTTATCTGAAAATTGCCTCTTCATGTCCCTTGCCCATTTATCAATGGGAGAATGGCTTGATTTTATTTGTACGATTGATTTAGGTCCTTATGAATTTCATTCATTAGACTTTTGTCAGGGATTTTTATTATAAAGATAATTTCCCAAGTTGTAACTTCACTTCTAATTTTGGTTGCATTGGTTTTGTTTGTACAAAAACTTTTTAATATGATGTAATCAAAATTATTGATTTTACATTTCATGACTCTTTCTGAGTCTTGCTTGTTTTTAAAATCTTTCCTTTCCCAAAGGTCTGACATGTATACTATCCTGTGTTAACATAGTTTACTTATATTTTCCTTCTTTGTGTTCAAGTCATTCACCCATTCTGAGTTTATCTTTGTATCAAATGTGAGATGTTGATCCAAACCTAATCTTGCCCATATTGTCTTCCAATTTTCTCAGCAGTTTTTATCAAATAGTGGATTTTGGTCCCAAAAGCTGGGATCTTTGGGCTTATAATAGACAGTCTTGCTGAAGTCACTTACCTCAAGTCTATTCCACTGATCCTCCTTTCTGTCTCTTAGCCAATACCATATTGTTTTGATGTCCACTGCTTTATTAATATAGTTTGAGATTTGGTACTGTAAGACCACCTTCGTTCACATTTTTTTTTCATTTTTTCCCTGGATATTCTTGATCTTTTGTTCTTTCAAATGAACTTTGTTATGTTTTTTTTTTTCTAATTCAGTAAAAAAAAAGTTTTTTGGTAGTTCAATAGGTATGGCACTAAATAAGTGAATAAGTTTGGGTAGGATGGTCATTTTTATTATGTTAGCTTGTCCTACCCATGAGCAGTTAATGTTTTTCAAATTATTTAGATCTAGTTATAACTGTGTAGAAAGTGTTTTGAAGCTTTGTTCATATAATTCCTGTGTTTACCTCAGGAGATAGAATCCTAAGTATTTTATATTGTCTTGGTTGATTTTAAAGGGGATTTCTCTTTTTAATTCTTGCTGCTGAGATGTGTTGGAGATATATAGAAATGCTGATGACTTATGTGGGGTTTATTAGTATCCTGCAACTTTGCTAAAGTTGTTGATTATTTCCACTAGCTTTTTAGTTAATCCTCTAGTATTCTTTAAGTAGACTATCATATCATCCACAAAGGGAGATAGCTTGGACTCCTCTTTGGTAGTTTTAATACCTTCTATTTCTTTTTCTTCTCTAATTGCTACTGCTAGTGTTTCTAGTACAATGTTAAATAATAGAGGTGATAATGGGCATCCATTTCACTCCTGATCTTATTGGGAATGGATCTAGTTTATCCCCATTGCAGATGATGTTTGCTCATGGTTTTATATATATACTGTTTATTATTTTTAAGGAAGGTCCATCTATTCCTATACTTTCAAGTATATTCAATAAGAATGAGTGTTGCATTTTGTCAAAGGCTTTTTCTGCATCTATTGAGATAATCATGTGATTTTTGTTGATTTTCCTGTTGATATGGTCAATTATGTGGATAGTTTTACTAATATTGAACCATCCTTGCATTCCTGGTATAAATCCCATTTATCATAATGAATAACCCCCTTTGTTAACCTGCTGGACTCTTTTTTCTGGTATTGTATTTAAGATTTTTGCATCTATGTTCATTAATGAGATTGGTCTATAGTTTTCTTTCTCTGTTTTTGACCTGCCTGGCTTTGGAATCAGTACCATATTTGTGTAATAAAGGGAATTTGGTAGAACTCCCTCTTTGCTTATTATGTCAAATACACTATTGGGATTAGTTGTTCTTTGAATGTTAGAAAGAATTCACTTGTGAATCCATCAGGCCCTGGTGATTTTTCTTAGGGAGTTTTTTGATGGTTTGTTCAATTTCTTTTTCTGATATGGGATTATTTAAGAATTCTATTTCTTCTGTTATTCTAGGCAATTTATATCTTTGTAAATATTCATCCATATTACCTAGATTGCCATATTTGTTGCCATGTATTTGGGCATAATAGTTTTTAATGATTGCCTTAATTTCTCTTCATTGGAGTTGAGGTCTCCCTTTTCATCTATGATACTGTTAATTTGGTTTTCTTCTTTCCAGTTTTTATTAGTTTGACAAGTAATTTGTATATTTTGTTTGGTTTTCAAAATATAAGCTTCTATTTATTCTATTTATTGGTTTAATAGTTCTTTCACATTTGATTTTATTAATTTCTCCCTTAAATTTTAGGATATCAAATTTAATTTTATCTGGGGATTTTGCATTTTTTCACTTTCAAGTTTTTTGATTTGCAAGTCCAATTCATTGACCTCTGCCCTCCCTAATTTGTTACTATATGAATTCAAGGATATAAATTTTCTCCTGAGTACTACTTTGGCTGCATCTCATAGATTTTGAAAGGATGTTTCATCATTGTCATTTCCTTCAATGAAATTATTGTTTCTATGCTTTGTTCTTTAACTGATTTTGTAGAATCATATTATTTTCCAATTAATTTTTGAAATGGCTCTCCATGTACCCTTACTGATTATTATTTTTATTGCATTATGATCTGAAAAGGTTGCATTTATTATTTCTGATTTTCTGCATTTATTTGTCATGTTTTTATGTCCTATTACATGGTCAATCTTTGTGAATGTACCATATGCTACTGAAAAGAAGGTATATTCCTTTTTGTCCCTATTTATTTTTCTCTATATATCTAATAACTCTAATTTTTTCAAATATTTTATTCACATCTCTTACCTCTTTTTTATATTTTTTTATTTTATTCATCAAAATTTGATAGTGGTAAATTCAGGTCTCCCACTAGTATAGTTTTACTATCTATTTCCTCCTTCATCTCCACTAGTTTCTCCTTTAGAAATATGGATGCTCTACCATTTGGTGCTGATATTTCCTCATTGTCTATACTGCCTTTTATCTGAATGTAGTTACCTTGCCTATCCATTTTAATCAGATCTATTTTAACTTTTACTTTGTCAGATATCATGATTTGAATTCCTGCCTTCTTTCTATCAGTTGAGGCCCAATAGGTTTTGCTCCAACCTTTAATTCTAAGCTTGTGAGTGTCTACCCACCTCAAGGGTGTTTCTTGTAGACAACATATAGTAGGATTTTTATTTCTAATCCACTCTCCTATTTGTTTTTGTTTTATGGGTGAAATAGAATAATAAACTGAAGGAAAATATTACTTGGTGAAATAGAAAGGTAAATTGAATTCAACTGTTTCTTCTTGCAATGACTGCTCTACTCTCTGGTTTGTGACTAGATTGCTGCTAGAGGAAGCTGAGGCTTTCTATTTGTAATGGATTTAGGAATGAGAAATGCTGAGGGATTCTGCCACACAGGAATACTGATACACAGGGGAACTGCTACCCAAGGGAACTGCTCCGGGATTTATTCTGGTTTTGCCTACTAATTCCTACTGATGGTTGATAGATCACTACATCTTTTTAATCTCCTCCCCCCTTCCTTCCCTCCCTTCTCCAAACCTCTCCTCCCAGTTCTTCTTGAAGCCTTTGGCTTCTTCTCTCCCCCCATGAGTGAACTATAAAGATATTCTTTTCTTTTCCTTTTCAAGTCAGGGGGTTTATTGGGATAACAGGATGGGAAACTGAAGTGAGACAGATGAGGATGTCCCTATTCTAAAATAAGGGTTTGAGAAAGTAGTCCAATCACAAGCTGTGACTCTAAGACATTTAGGGAAATGGAGGACAACAGCAGTTCAAAATCTTTCTTCTTCACAAAATCAGCAAGGTCTCTCAGCTTAACCCCAGAGAGAAACAAAGTTCAAAATCTCTCCTTCAGCCTGGCTTGTCTCATTTCTCAGCTTCAACCCCAGAGAGAAACAAAGTTCAAAGTCTCTCAGTTTCTCCTGGCTTTCCTCCAACTGTTGATCAGTGGAATCTCAGAGTTTCTCCCTTGGTCAGAGAGCCCCCCAAAACCAAGTCAGCTCCACAAGGGTCTTTCAGCCAGCTTCCAATCTCCAGGGAGAGTGACTCCAAGTCAAGTCCCCTCCCCTTGGGCTGCCAACTCCTGAGGACATTCCATTTGGAACCCTGGTTCTTGATTGACAGTTACTCTACCACATGGGTGAGTTCATCCTATTCATGTTCAAATTTATGATTGCCACTTGTGTATTCCCCAGCATTTTGATATCCTCTCCTAGTTCTGTCCTTTCTTCTTTTGCTATATCCTTTTAAACCAGTGGTTTGCTTTAAACCAGTGGTTTGAATCAGTCTCCCTAATCCCCACTCTTTGTATGCTTCTCTTTCTGCCCCCTCCCTTTTTGTTCCCTTCTTATTTTTTTAGGGTCTGTTAAGTTCCCTCCCCCATATGTTTCCTCCCATTTTGTACTTCCTACCCCACAATCCCCCCTTAGTTTTCCCTTCTCACTTTCCCTGTATGGTAAGATAGAATTCAAGATCCCAATGGGTCTAGATGCTCTTCCCTCTCTGAATTGATTTCACTGAGAGTAAGGTTTGAGTGTTACCTATTAGCATTCTCTTCCTCTCATTATAAGAGTATGCTTCCCATCCCCTTCCCATGTATCTCTTTGTGTGATAAAGATTATTCTATTTATCTTATTTCTTCAAGTATCTCTTGTTGCTATCTTTGATTCCCCTCTCCCTTTTTCTTTTTTTTTTTGCATATCATCTTATTGCACTTATTACCCTAATCTCTTTCTGTGAATGATGCTTCTAATTACTATAATAGTGAATATAATTTTTGAGAGTTACAAATAATATTTCCCCATATATTAATATAAATAATTTGATATTGTTAAGAAGATATTGTTAAGAAGCCTTAAAGAAGAAAGTTTGAATAAAAACAAAAAAACATTTTTCTCCTTTTCCCTCTCTTTTTTGCCTTTTCATATTTATCTTGATCTTTGTGTTTGGATATCAAACTTTCCACTTAGTTCTGGTCTTTTCTTTACAAATACTTGGAAATCTTCTATTTTGGTGAATGCCCATATTTCCCCCTGGAAGTATATAGTCAGTTTTGATGGATAGGTGATCCTTGGTTGAAGATCCAATTCTCTTGCCTTTCTGAATATCATACTCCAAGCCTTGCGATCCTTTAGTGTTGAAGCTGCCAGATCTTGTGCAATCATGATTGGTGCTCCTTTATATCTGAATTGTCTCTTTTTGGCTTCTTATAAAATTTTCTCTTTTGCTTGGAAGCTCTTGAATTTGGCAATTACATTCCTGGGAGTTATCTTTTGACTATTTAGTGTAGAGGGTGTTCTATGAACTTTTTCAATGTTTATTTCCCACCCCCCACCCCCATTCAAGAACATCAGGGCAGTTTTCTAGGATGATTTCTTGTAGTATGATGTCAAGATTTCTGTTTATTTCTGGATTTTCGGGTAGACCAATGATTCTCAAATTATCTCTTCATGATCTGTTTTCCTGATCTGTCATCTTGTCAAAGTGAGATATTTTATGTTTTTATCTATTTTGTTAGACTTTTGACTTTGCTTTATTAATTCTTGCTGTTTTGTAAGGTCATTGGCTTCCAAATGCCTAATTCTGGTCTTTAAGGAAGGGTTTTCCACTATAATCTTTTGATTTTCCTTTTTGGTTTGGTCTGTCATGTTTTTTGTGGCTTCCAGCTGTATCTCCAATTGGGAGTTCTTGTCCATTAAACTGTTATTTTCTTTTTGAACTATTTACCACTTTTCTTGCCAGAAGGCTTCCATCTTTTTTGATAAACTCCAGTTTAAAATCTTCAAGAGCTTGTGGACAATTTCCATTTCTTTTGGAAGAATTTGGTGCATTTATTTGTATTTCCTCTTCTATGTCTTATGTAGTCTATGTTTTTCCTCCATAAAAATTATCTAGGGTCAACCCCTTCTTGTTTTTCTTGGTGTTGGGAAGTTTTTGTTACTGGGCACTGTTCCCCTGTTTGCTGCCCTTCTCTGTGCTATTTTCCTGCAAGCACTCATGATCTGCGCTATTCAACCTGCTGGGGTTTCAGGTCTAGCTGCAATTAGGGGTTGGTATTTGGTGGTCTGAGTCAGTTACCAAGGACCTAGAGGTGCCCCTCACCCACTCTAGATGTGCCCCTCCCTTACTCACTGATTATAGTGGGCTATTAGCTATAACTCTGGCTCCATAGTTGGGGTAGGGGTAGGTAGATCAACTTGTATTTTGGTGGGAGCTTTTTCATCCCCTTATAGTGTGGAAATGCCCAAATCCCACGTACCCTCAATGCTGCACCCTACTGTACAGTCCCTTTGTTCATATGGATTTGGGATTTTTTTTATTTTTGGTCTTTTGAGGTAGTCTATATTGGTAGGTGCTTAGGAGAAGAAGAGTCCTGTGTCTAGATTGCCACCATGTTAACCCTGAAGTCATCTTTCATTCTTAGATCACTATTCATGCATGCAACTCAGTAAATTTGACAATGAGATATAGTCTGTCCATATTTGTCTTAGCCAAAAGCCGTGTCACATTTCAAAATGTTATGCAATCCTACAGTGTTATCCATATTCACTAGACTGCAGTTTTCAGACAGACTGTATTCTATTTGGCTGTTTTCTCTCCAGTGAAAGCAAAGCAAAGCAAAATATATCAGAGATTTTCATTATGCTTAACTGTTGTAGCAAAAGACAGCAATGCTGTGAGAGGAGAGTGTTGAGGGTGAAAACAACCTTAAGTATATTTCTTCTGAATTTTAAATTCCTATCAGAAATGTAGACACAATTAAAAATAAGACTAAAACATGACTTTTTCTATATTCGAAAAGAATGACTTTATGAAAAAAAGTCTTTTATTCTGACTTCAGGTAGGACAATGATTACAGATATCACTTGCTACCACTTAGTTTTGTTTTGTTTTTTTATACAACAACATAAGTCCATTAAAATGTGTGGTTTCATTTCCATATTACCTTTTTTTGCAGAAATGCTTTTGTGGAGAAACCTGGCAATGCTTATAAAGTGAAAATGAATGTTCCATTTTTATTTGTATTTCAAATTTGCTATACAAGTCTGGGCAAACCCTTAAAAAATGGAAAAGGAACATTTGCTATGCATGAAAACTTTATAAATCAAACTTCTCCCCAAGGATTAGAAGAGGCCCATCTGAGCTTCACTTGTCAGATTATCCATAGTTTTACTATTAATAGCAGATAGATTAAAGAGAAAGGCAGTCAGACTAAGAAAGAAGTCATTGTTCTGAGTCTTACTGGTTAGATGACTCTGGATAAGTCATTTAGTTTGTCAGTTATGAAAGCAACTCTCTAAGACTGTAAGTTGAAAAGAAGATTCTGATCTGCACTGGAGGAAAGGGTTTCCTTTCTGAGAGTTTCCTATGCCAGGAAATTACAAGTTCAGTCCAGTACTTTGAAGCAGCTGATTCCGGTGTCAAAATCTTTATCATCACAAGAATGCTTCTTTTTAAAAAACCTTTATTGTCTGATGCAGAGTGAAAGGAGTAGAACCAGGAGAACGTTGTACACAGAGACTGAGAGACTGTGGTACAATCGAACGTAATAGACTTCTCCATTAATGGCAATGAAGTGATCCTGAACAATCTGCAGGGATCTATGAGAAAAAACACTATCCTCAAGCATAGGACAAACTATGGGAGTAAAAACACTGAGGAAAGGCAACTGCTTGACTACAGGGGTGGAGGGGACATGATCGAGGAGAGGTGCTAAATGAGCACCCTAATGCAAATACTAACAACAAGGAAATGGGTTCAGAGCAAGGACACATGTGAAACCCAGTGGAATTGCGTGCCGGCTAGGGGAGGGGTGGTGGGAGGGGGGAGGAAAAGAAAATGATCTGTTTTTCCAATGAATAATGTATGAAAATGACCAAATAAAATAATGTTTAAAAAATAAAATAAAATGAAATTTAAAAAAACAAACAAACAAAAAAACCTTTATTGTCTGTCTTGGAATTTAGAATAGTTCCAAAGTAGAAGAGTGGTGAGGACTAGATAATTAGGATTAAATGACTTTCTTAAGGTCACACAATTAGGAAGTCCCTGAGACCAGATTTGAACCTTGATCCTCCCTACTCCAGACCTGATACTCTATCCATTTTGCTGCTGAGCTGTCCTGACAGAGACCCTTATATTGTGTTGATAGAAAAAAAAATTAAGCAATCAAGCAAAAGGTCTTTGTGGCAACACAGCTCAGAGTTATGAGTCTAGATGACTTAGTGGCTTTTCCTGGATAATAGGGTCCTCCTTCTGTGGAATTAGTCATATCCTGAGGCTCCTTTCCTTGGGATATGCTCATTGCATTCTTAATGTGAACTTTGTGATTATTTCTGCTCATTTGAAAAATAAGGTATTTCTTTATTGGACTCCATGATTGGAGACTGTGTACAATATGACTGGTGGCAACTGAGCAAGAATAGCTGTCCCTTCATTAAGTTCTAAAAGGGATAGGAAAGATCTACCCTAGTCTCTTTTTTTCTAGTTTGTTGCTTTGGGACTCTGACAGTTCTCCTTTGGACTTCCAGCCAGAGGCAAGGAGGGGATTTCTCTTCCCCTTTCCCCTAATTGAAATACTGGCTATAATCAGGACAGGATGCTGGAAAAGCCCTGCTCAGATCCTGGCCAGCAGGGTTTGGAGAAAACTAACTTTCTGAGACCCAAATCCTTTCTCTGACCCTTTTCAAATATTGTGACTCTACCAAAAGAATTATACTCCTAATACATTTCCAGATGGGTGTATACAGGTGCTGACTGCCTAGACTAATTTGTCATATATGGGTACAGCCAAAACTTAAATCAGCTGATCATCTAAAGATGATGAGATCCAATTTATAGTCTTAAGGGAACCAAGGGCATGAATTTAACTCCTTAAACTTGGAAAAAGCCAATAGCTTTCTGTTAACCAGTGGTTGGACAGCCGCATTTCAGAATGTTATCGATTGATTTCTTTTTTAGGCGATGGCTAGACTAGACAGCCCAAGATCCCTTCCAACTCTGAATTTCTGAGTAGGAAAAGTTTTAATCTG